>NC_045542.1:47942455-48222455 GCF_009769535.1 Thamnophis elegans | reverse complement strand
AAAACATAAAAGTATTTCTACCCTGTTGTAATCAAACCAGAAGTCAGCTCTCCTTCCACCCAATCACTGAAAGTTAGACTGGTTTCTGAACCAAGACATCAATGAAACGATGTAGAAAAGATGTGGAGACTCTAGAAAGAGTGCAGAGAAGGGCAAAAAGATGATTAGGGGACTGGAGACTAAAAAAATACGAAGAACAGTTGCAGGAACTGGGTATGTCTAGTTTAATGAAAAGAAGGACTAGGGGAGACATGATAGCAGCGTTCCAATATCTCAGGGATTGCCACAAAGAAGAGGGAGTCAAACTATTTTCCAAGGCACCTGAGGGTAGAACAAGAAGCAATGGGTGGAAACTGATCAAGGAGAGAAGCAACTTAGAACTGAGGAGAAATTTCCTGACAGTTAGAACAATTAATCAGTGGAATAGCTTGCCTCCAGAAGTTGTGAATGCCCCAACACTGGAAGTCTTTAAGAAGATGTTGGATAGCCATTTGTCTGGAACGGTATAGGGTTTCCTGCCTCCAAGGTCCCTTCCAACTCTGGTATTGTGTTGTGTTGTGTTGTATTATTGTATTGTATTATTGTATTGTATTGTATTATTGTATTGTATTGTATTATTGAATTGTATTGTATTGTATTATTGTATTGTATTTGTATTTGTATTGTATTTGTATTTGTATTGTATTTGTATTATTTGTATTTGTATTATTTGTATTTGTATTTGTATTGTATTGTATTGTATTTGTATTATTTGTATTTGTATTTGTATTATTTGTATTTGTATTTGTATTATTTGTATTTGTATTATTTGTATTTGTATTTGTGTTTGTATTATTTGTATTTGTATTATTTGTATTTGTATTATTTGTATTTGTATTATTTGTATTTGTATTATTTGTATTTGTATTTGTATTTGTATTTGTATTTGTATTATTTGTATTTGTATTGGTATTGGTATTGGTATGGTATTGTATTGGTATTGGTATTGTATTGTTGTATTGTATTGTATTGTATTGTATTGTAATAATGTGAAACAGTTCAGTAGGCAACTGAATTAGAGTGCACAAGCTCCAAGAAAAATGGTTACCTTTAAGCCGAACATGAGTGTAATGATTCCTGTAAAAGAAAAGCTACAATAAACACACTGAAGTACAAATCTACAGCACAGCCTTCAGAATTGATGGTAAACAGAGGGATCCCAACAAATAATTCTATCTGTGGCAGAGGAATAACTTAAACTCTCTGCATCCACCCTGTCTTTTGCTCCCCTCTTATCATAACATTAGCAAAATATTCCACAGCAGAAAAACTTAAAACACCTACCTGGCTTGGTGTCTACCAAGATGGAAGGGCAGAGGAAGGCTTGGAAACTGGAAGCACAGAGCTCACCAACTGTGCCCATAGTGGCAGCGTGAAATTATGCCCTCCCAAGATTGGGTGGGAAAAGCTGCCCTTGGACAGCCAGCAATAACCTAGGAAGTCGGAGTTAGCAAGGCGACCGAGGTGAAGAGCAGAGGTTAGAATTTAGGAAAGTCCAGCTTCATAGCATCAATGTTCAGCTGCACCTACCACACCAAGAGGGCCAAAGAAGAGAGAAATGCAAAGCAAGGGATCCCCAGTCCGGCTGGAGCAGAAGGAACAGCAGAGGCTCCCACGCACAGAGCCTAGCCAATCCCAGCTCCCTGCCAGGAAACTATTCCTAGTACTGCAGTGTGCAGCTGACAAGACAGGCAGTTTGGTTTTGGAATTTTTTTCCAGATGCCCCCTCTGCCGGCTCCCCTTCAGCCACTCCCTCGAAGGGTTCTGGGAAGGTTTGGGCAGAGAGTATTTTAGGGTGCTTTTATCCAGCTTCATCATTTGAGTTTTAAGCATCTAGCGAGCTGGGCTGTTGCATAGCAACTGTCACTGCATAAAGGAAAGGTACATGAAAATATAGTATATATGGACACCAAAGACTGGCAAATACATATGTGTAGATGGAAAGTGCAATGTAGCAACTGGGTAGGAGTTGTAAAGCAAGGAAACTGACAGATATTTTTTTTTCGCCTCGGCACCTGCAATACTATAAAGAAGACTCGGGAATAAATTCCATGTGGTTATTTGTAGTAGTTCAAATCTTTGTCAGGAAGTTAAAAAGAAAACCTTTTCCAAACAAGTTGGCTACATTACTCTAATTGTACAAGTTTCAGAATGTATGAACTACAGTTGCATGCTATACTGAAGACCAAACAACTACGGATGTGTTTTTATTTGTTTTCTGAAAAGATCATTAATCTTTGTAAAGAGAGCAATGCCAGCTAAGGACAAACTGGTCAGGACTTCCTTTGACACAGCTTTTATTTGGCTGAGAAGCAGAGCAGGCCTGATGGTTACATGTGTCTCTCCACAGTGCATCAGCTTCTTCTATATGCTAACAGCTGTTCTTAAAAAGATAGGTTCTTATAAACAGGAAACCCACTTCTGGCAAAATGAGTCATATGTAAGAGATATATAAACCAGTGGTGGGATACGACCGGTACGCCCCAGTACGGGTGTACCGGTGCCTGCTGGGAGCACCAGGTACTGTTCCGGTATGGTGCTCCGGAGGGCCCACCCCACCTCCTTACCTGTATTTGAGCCGATTGGGGCTTCCGCGCACACACATGGAATGTACGGCACCTGCGCAGCGCTCCACCGAGCAGCTGGAGCATCACGGGTGGTAAGTATGCATGTCCGCGTGCATGTGGTAGACGCCCGGCCCCATTGCACCGTATCAATTGCAACAGGATCCGGAAGCCACCACTGATATAAACCCATTTATTGAGCAGCAGCAGAAGTATGACAATGGTCCTGAAAGAGAGCCAACCTGCATCCTTCAGATCCTATGGGGTTGGCCATATGGGATAGTGGCCATTTTAGCCATCGTCTTCACTATAAAACATGACTCGAGACTAAGACGGATTAGACTCTGCTTGAAAATGTAGGGCAGTTTTGCTGTGCTTTTATAATTTTATCTTCGAATGACTAAGTGGTGAATGGGATTGAACTGAACTAACAATCTCTGTACTGGAAGTGTTGGGGAGAAGGCATGGAGAGAGCTGGAACTACTTACTGCTTTTCAGGTAAGAAACAGAGAGATGTTCTGTCTCTCCATAGTAAGAGCGAGATTTATGTCTGGCATAGGCGGTAGCCAGGCCAGTTGACTAGGGTTTGAATGGTGAATGCTCGCAGAAATGCACTGGTACCCAGATCAATTGGCGATTTTGCTGGTGTGTGTCATTCAGGTGATGTCTGAATCAAATAAATAATTACTATTATTATCTGAGTTGTGATGGGGCCTTTTGATATGGGGGAAGAAGACTAAGGTCATGAGAAATGGGTATTGGGATATAGCCAGGTAGTGACAAAGGGGAAGCAAGAGACAGAAGGCAGGACAACCTTGGGGAAGGCAGCCTGTATATTTGCTCCCAATGCCTGCCCTCCACTGCCTGTGTTTGGCCTGACGTCTACTCACTGGAGTGTTGGTAGCCCCAGTTTCCATCCGCTGATACTTAATGCAATGTTGGGATATAATAAAGCTTGTCTCAACTATAATCATAAATGAGAGCTGACCTGATAGGCCAGTGATGGCTAACCTTTTTGTCCTCGTGTGCCGAAAGTGCATGCATGCGCACGACAGCTTGCGTGCGTGTGCCCACAATACCATGCATGCACCCCGCACCCCTGTGCATGTGCATTCACGTGCAACCCCCCCACCCAGTTTTGGGCATAGCATGCCTCCCTGAAGCCTCCGGGGACCAAAAAGGGGCATGGGCGTGCCCCCCTCAGCCCCTCCTGATGTTTAAGTTGTTACAGGTTTTATACCGGCCTTGTATGCAGCTTTATTCCTCTCTAGGTACTTCCTGTTCCTGTTGGATGTATATAGTTATATTCCTGATGGCTTGTATAGTGTTTTGCAGAGACCCAAAAATCAGCTGGCCAGTGTGCGCATGCTTGGTGGAGCTCAGCTGGACGACGGCTCATGTGCCGGGAGGTGTCCATGTGCCACCTGGGGCACACGTGCCATAGGTTTGCCATCACGATGATATGCATTACTGAACCTGATTGGGCATGAGGATGGGAGGGGGGGGCCCTCTTTGAAATATGCCCACCTCAGTTTTGGATGTGGCTCAAGTTGTGACTCCAGGACAAAGTGGGTGTGCGGCTATTGTCCTCCAATAAATTCTGGTGGCTGCCAGGGTGCTCTTCCACATATAGCCAGAAATTAAAAACCTATTTGTGATGTTGGGTCTTACGGATGAGCTGGAGTTGATGGTAGCAGACCAATCTTCCTGATGCCCAGCTGCTTCCATCCTAAGCTGCTGAATTCCAAGGACAAGTTGGCAGTTTCATTCCCCAGAATTATATATGGTTCTGAGGACTTCAATCTGTTTTCTCTAGACCAGAGGGTGGCTTAGGAGTTCATGGCTGCCATAGTAATTCTGGCCCTGATCAATTTAATCAATGGGGGATAATATATGTGGGTTTTTTGTCTTGGGGCAGTGGAAACCTGATGTGAAGTTGGGAGATATTCTCATTTATCCCTCCTATATGGATCACTCCCTACTAGTTTCAGAGTACCCCTAGTTACTTACACACACACCTACCTGCAAGGAGATAGGGAATATTTGATTGGTCTGCCCCAAGACATGGATTGACCAGTTGTGATTTCAGAGCGTTTTAGGATTAGTCACTGAAGCTCTATTGCCGTGATGGCTAATCTTTTTGTTGTTGGGTGCCAAAAATGTGAGTCCATGTGTGATAGCGTGCGTGCGTGTCAGCACCCATAATGCAAAATACACCACCACATGTGCATGCATGCACAAACACACACACACACCATGCTCCTCCACACACACGCCGCACTGCTTGCCTCACCTCCTACTGGAAGTTCGGAAATGACCCGTTTCCGGTTTCTGGAGGGTCAGGGGAGGCCATTTTCGCCCTCCCCAGGCTCTGGGAAAGCCTCCAAAGCCTGGGGAGGGCAAAAAACGGGCCCAATGAGCCTACCAGAAGTTTGAAAATGAAAAACAGATGAAAATGGCCTCCCCCGGACCTCCAGAAGACTGAAAGTCAGCTGGCTGGTGCGCGCATGCACACTGGAACTGACAACTCACGTGGAACTGATAGCTCATGTGCCAGCAGATATGGCTTTGTGTGCCACCTGTGGCACGCGTGCCATAGGTTCGCCATCACAGCTCTGATTAAAGCTTTAGTCTTTGATTGCAATGAGTGGGTGACCGTTGCCTAGGATTTGATTACACCTGTGCAGATTTTTGTCCATGAACCTCTCGGATGCCAACCTGGTTTTCAAAGCAGCTCTGGAAGATAAAATGACATAAAGATACCTAGAGCTTTTCTAGAGGATAGCAAAGTGCAAATCTGACCAAACGCCAGTAAGAGCCTTTATTAAGAATTACCTATAGTGTTAAGAATGGCCAAACACTCATATATCTGCTCCGCCATTGTGTCCCCAGATAGACAATCATCCTATTCAAGATGACTTGGGTGTGCATAAGCGCCACGACGTGCCTACCGCCCCTGTCCTACTGTTTCCCCAATTATTCGTATCCATTTCCTGTATTCATAATCATGTTTATACTTATATCTGTTATTTTATACATGCTTGACAAAATGAATAAAATAAAAAAATTTAAATGAAATTATTGCACATGGAGGAGCTGGGAAACACTGCAAAATCATTATGAGGACTATTCTAGGTATTTTGTTAGATCAAATTCTGCCTGTACAAATATTATGGAAATAACAAAGGCAAAGCCTCGCTTGGTTATCTGGACAGACTTTGAACGTGTCAGTCCAGAGACAATAGATAATCCTTAAGGCTCTGAATTCCCTCACCTTCTTTTTTTTTGAGACATATTCTTTCTGGCTGGTCAAGGCCTCACAGATAATGAAATGTTTTTGGATGAAGAGGTAGCAAATGTAGGAAGGGACCATTCTGCCTGCTTTAAAGGAGATAGTGGTTCATCCTTTCCTTTAAAAGCTACACCGAATCCTACGGTACTGGACAATTTTCATCCAGTTTTCAGCTTTGGGGGTGGGTGGGTTCTTTGGTGCTTTCCGATCTTGGTTGTTTTCTTGTAGACATTTCATTAGGTAACACCAGGGGTGCTAGAAGGGAGTTGACCTTGTTCTGAGCAAATGTTGACTAATGCAATATCTGCAAGAAAATAACCAAGAACCCCACAGTTCAACCTTGAGCTACAAATAATCTCCTCTATCAGTAGTTTTCAGCTTGCAGTTTAAAAGGGCCACCAGAGGAAATAATTATTTAGAACTTTTTCAGTTAGTTTTCTGGCCAGGTTTTTTTTCTTTTTCTGTTTTGTTTTGAGGTTATAGTATTGAGATGGCATGTTTATGTTACGCCTGTACCTCTAGCAGACTCAGGCAGGGGTGGTTTATCTGTCTTAACTCTCTTGAGCTTTTGCTGTTCTTCCATACCATCAATCATAGTATTCTTCTGGACTAGCTTAGAGAATTGGGATGGAGGACATTGTTTTACAATGGTTTTCTTCTTTCCTCCAAGGGCACTACCACCTGGTCAGGGAGGGAGTAATCTAGCTGGAAGCCTTCGCTTTGCAGGATGCCTCAAGAGTCAATCCACTCCTTTCTATTTAACATCCACTGGGTTAGGTCATTTATTACCATGAGATTAACTCTCATTGGTATGGTGATGATATTTAGCTATACGTACAGTATCTTGCCTGAAGTGGTTTCACAGAAGTATTTTCCCAATGCCTGAAGGCAATGGGGGTCTGGATGTAGAAGAACAGGCTTTGATTCAACCCTAGTAAACTTGCATGGCTGAGGGCTATGTGGAGACTTTGCATTGTTAACTCTGGAGGAAGCAGCACTCCAGAATTGGTTCACAATTTGGGGTTTTTCCTGGACTTATAACTTTTGCTCCAATTATTTATGTTAGATCGGGTGAATGAAGGCACACTCAGGTTTCAGAATAACAAACAGCTCTTTATTAGCACAAGTCAACTATGTACAATCCAGCGAAGGTTCAGTGTGACAGCAGCCCTTTTATAGGGAGCTGTCAGACCCTTCGACCAATCAGATTGAATCTCTGTTCCCGCTGGAACAGAGGACCTTGGTGTAAACCATTACCAATGATTCTGGTATCTAACAATTTCTGCCTATCTCACCAGATTCAATATGGCCAACAAGTTTTGGGTTTTCTTTCTTTCTTTCTTTTTTGAAACGACCGTTGACTTACCTGAACGGTCCTTCTATGTGTGCTGCGAGGGGAATCCAAGCATGGGTTAACTTTGTCCATTAGCCTAGAGACTGAGTTATGTAAATTGCTGAGTTATGTAAATTGGTTCTCTGACTGGATGGGTCAGTTTTGTACGAAGTCAGCCGTTTAATGATGTATAACAAGAATAATAACAATAACAATGATGGCCGTAGCCCAAACAGTATACAAACATGTCATAAACCAAAGTCACAAACTAGGTAAGTCAGTCATACTCAAGTCACAAGTCAATGAAGAATCAGTCAATGTAAAAGTCACGACAACCCTAGCCAGCCGAAGCTGTGGGCGGGTTTGGATTCCCCTCGCAGCACACATAGAAGGACCGTTCAGGTAAGTCAACGGTTGTTCTCCTGTGTGCTGCTTGGGGAATCCAAGCATGGGACATGCCAAAGCAATTAAGGTCCAGGGCGGGAGCTAGGTTGGCCAGGGTCCCCCGCGGGAGGGAGCACCTGTTGCAACACACGCCGCCCAAAGGAAGCCTCAGCCGAGGCATACACGTCAACCTTGTAATGTCTGATGAACGGAGATGGCGAAGACCAGGTAGCCACTCTACAGATTTCTTCCACTGAAGCTTGCGTGGCCCAGGCCGCCGTGGAGGCCACACTCCTGGTAGAATGAGGGGTGATGCGCCTGGGTACCTGTCGAGATTGTGAGTCATAAGCGAGAGTGATGCACGCCTTCAACCATCGACCTATCGTATGGGAAGAAACCTTCTGCCCCATGGATGATGGTTGAAAGGACACAAAAACCGCCGGAAAGATGCTGTGCGTTTCACGTAACGACGAAGAACCCTGCACACATCCAGGTGATGCCACTGGCGCTCCTGTGGATGAGAAGGGTTGGGACAAAAGTCCGGAGGGACGAGTTCCTGAGCCCTGTGGAACAGCGTGTTGACTTTTGGTAAAAAAGCCGGGTCCAAACGAAGAACGACTCTGTTGGGATGGAATATACAGAGGTCTGCCCGAACTGATAATGCTGCCAATTCGGAAACTCATCTGGCTGATGTAATACCCACCAAGAACATGGTCTTAAGAGTCAGTAGTCGAAGACTGATGGAAGAAATAGGTTCGAATGGGAAGCCCATAAGCGCCCTGAGTACTAATGTCAAATTCCATGTAGGGTAGCGGTGCACGGTTGGAGGCCGGATGTTGGCCGCCCCCTTCAGGAAAGCCTTGACTTGCGAATGCTGAGACAAGGAACGTCCCTGACCCCCCCCCCCCAATCACTGTGGCAAGGGCCGTGACCTGCCTGCGAAGTGTATTGGGTGCCAAACCTTTGTTAAGTCCAGATTGCAGAAAGTCCAATACTCGGGGCACAGAATCTTGGAGAGGGTCCGCCCCAGTCCGAAGGCACCACCTGCAGAAGGCCTGCCAGGTAGCCTCGTAAATTCCAGTGGTGGAGGGGCGACGGGCCACTTGAATTGTGTCAATGACCTCGCTGGAATAATGAAGGTCAGTCAGGATAGTCCGCTCACATGCCACACAGCTAATTGTAGCAACTGGGGGTTCGGATGTACGAGGGCCCCCTGGTTGAGCCGGATCTGATCGTCCGGAATCCTCCATGGATGCGAGATCGACAGGTGCACCAGGTTGGCATACCAGGTTCGCTGGGACCACATCGGAGCCACCAAGAGGACCTCTGCTCGTTCTGACAGAATCTTCTGGATGATCGCCGGAATCACTGGCAGAGGCGGGAAGGCGTAGAGAAGGCCCGCCGGCTACGGGCTGCGCAAGGCATCCACTCCCTCTGCCCCGGGAGTCACGTACCTGGAGTAGAACCGGGGCAGTTGCGCATTGTGGGGTTGCGCGAACAAATCCACTGCTGGATGGCCGAACCGGCGGGAGAGCTGCTGGAATAGATCGGGGTGGAGCTGCCACTCCGCATGATCCACTGTGACTCTGCTCAGACAGTCCGCCTGGACGTTGGAGTCGCCCGAAATGTGTTCCACCCGAAGGGACAACAGCCTGGATTCCGCCCAGTGATGTAATTTCTCCGCCTCCATCATGAGGGCCCTGGAATGCGTGCCCCCTTGGCGGTTGACATGTGCCTTGGAGGCCACATTGTCGGTCAAGATCAGAACGTGTTTGTGAGTCACAATGTCCTGGAATTCTCGCAGGGCCAGACGGATGGCCCGCAACTCTAGCCAATTGATGCTGTTGGACAGCTCCCGGTCCGACCGCCGACCCTGCGCCACCCGATCCAGGGCATGGCCGCTCCATCCGAATAGGCTGGCATCCGTCGTAACCTGGATGTGGTCCGGCTCCTTGAACAGGCATCCCTTGAGGATCTTGGAAGACGCCCACCACTGAAGTGATCTGAGGGGCTTGGGCAGAAGACAGACCTTGAGTTGTGAATGACTGGTGTGGGACCTCTGATAGGGAAGCAGGAACCATTGGAATGGTCGTGCGTGAAACCTGGCCCAGGGAATGATGTCGATGCAAGAAATCATCTTCCCTAACAGTTGAGAGAGTAGGGCCAGGGGCACAAGCCGCAAGGTTGACACCTGAGATGCCAGCCGTTGGATGCTCTGTCGCCTCTCCAGGGACAGGAAGACTTCGCAGGTGGCGGAATTGATGACGGTCCCTAAGTGAAGCAGCGATGTAGTTGGCTGCAGATAGCTCTTGGGAAGATTCAGCACGAACCCGTGCCTCCGCAGGGAGTCCATTGTTACTTGAAGATCCCATAGGGCCTGTTCCCGGGACGGTGACAAGACCAAGATGTCGTCTAAATAACAATTCACTCTCACCGGAACCGAGTGAAGCGAGGCCGCCACCACCGCAAGGAGCTTGGTAAAGGTGTGGGGGGCCGACGAAAGACCGAAAGGCAAGGCCCGGTATTGAAAGTGACGGCCCGCAAACTGAAAGCGTAGAAAGCGTCGATGCGCCGGGTGGATGGGCACATGGAGGTACGCCTCCTTGATGTCGACTGATGTCATCATGTCGCCTTGGCGGATGGATGCCAGAATGCTTTTTAAGGACTTTTGAACCTCTGATACTTGATGTACCAATTGAGTCTTTTCAGATCTAGAATGGCCCGCCATCCTCCTGAGTTTTTGGGCACCAAGAACAGAATGGAGTAAAACCCTTGACCTTCCTGCCCTTTGGGAACCTGCTCTATGGCATTGATGGAGATGAGATGATGTATTTCGGCATCCATGAGGCGCTGCTTTACTGAGCATCTGGGCACGGGACACCTGATGAACCGTCTTGGGGGAATGGAGAGAAATTCCAGGGTGAGACCCAGCCTCACCACCTGAAGGGCCCAGGCATCGGACGTGGTCTCCGCCCACTGATGAGCGAAGGCCAGAAGACGCCCGCCCATTGGTTGCCCCCTTTGGGAGTCATTGGTACCTCCAAAAGGACCGGTTCCCCGAGCCACGAAAGGATCTCCTGTTGTGGGATTGTGTCTGGTGCTGTTGGCGCCCCCTATCTCTGCCCCCCCATGGTCCTGGCCGTGGTCCTGCGACTGGTGAAAGCCCCTGTTGTAATGGGGAATGAAGGGGGCCACTGCGTACCCAGAGTAGCCTCCCTGAAAGGACTGGTGTCTGTTGTATGGCTGCTGCCGTCTGGTATTGCGCCCCCCCGAGGAGGGGAGAACCTTGCGCTTGTCCCTAGTCTTTATGAGAATGGGGTCGAGAACGGATCCAAATAAGGCCCTGCCCTTGAAGGGCGTGGATGCCAGGCGCCATTTAGATTTAATGTCGGCCTGCCAATGGCGGAGCCACAAGAGGCGATGAGAAGCCACATTGGACACCACAGCACGAGAAGCAAACTTGGCAGCATTGAGCGTGGCATCCGCTGAAAATTCTAAAGCAGCCATAATCTTAGTAACGTCCTGGTGAAGGCGCACCTCATCAGGAGCCAGTCTCTCCTGCAACTGCTTAAGCCAGAGCACAGAGGTCCTATTAAAGAACGATGCCGCAGTAGCAGCATGTAAGGCCCAGGCCGCGGCCTGGTGGGTCTTACGAATAACCGTCTCAGCCTTACGGTCCTCAGCCTTCAGACTCTCAGAGATCTCAGACAGAATCAGGGCAGGGGAAGCTAGGGCTGCTACTGGCTGATCCACAGTTGGAAATTGCAAAATGGTCTCCAAGTCAGGGGTAGAAGTGTACAGTTTCCTGTCCCCATTGCTAGGCGGGGTAACTGCAGTTGGCTGGTCCCATTGTTTTTGAATGAGATCCATGAAAAGCTTTGGGGAAGGAATCACCTCCTGCAATGAAACTGGTTTAGCAAAGAGGCGTTCAGTGGTGTCCAGGCCTACAGCAGAACTGTCTTTGGGAGCTACCTCTCCCATATGGGTAGTGGCCTTAGCTTTAAACAATAAGAACTTGAACAGCGTAGGCCTAAACAGACTAGAGGAATTGGGCTGATCAAAGACCAGGCTCTCATCATCAGAGAATTCCCTATCAATCAACTCCCCTTCCTCCACCAAGGCCGAACCCTCACTATAAGTAGAGGGAAGTAGAGGGAAGGGGGGAAGAGGGCCTTGCCTGCAGATCAGGAAGATCCACTTGTGGGGCTGGGAGAGATGGCCCACCCTGAGTGCTAACCACCATCGGGGCCTGATTCCTATGAAGCAGCTCAGCATCCACCCCCCTGGATATAGCTGCAGATATCATTTGGTAAAGGTCTGGGGATAGGCCCTGGTCATAGCCTTCCATAGGCTGTAGGCCTGCAGCAGTGGGAGTAAATGTTGCAGAAGGCCCAGCACGTGGCATAGAGTAGATCGGAATAGCCTGGGCCTCGGGCATTACTGTGGGGAGTTGGATCCCCAACCCCCCCCCCCCCGCCCCAGTTTCAGAGATAGCAGGCAAGGAACGATCAGGGGACCAGGCCTGGTGGCCTGCAGGCTGTGGAGCTGGTGAAATGCGGTGAGGCAATAGCATGGGGGGGGGAAGCTCTACCCTCCCCAGAGGCTTTAGATGTTGCCTTAGATTTATCCTTCTTCTTGTGGCCCTTATCCGGAGCCCCAGAGGCCTCCCTGGGCCTCTGACTGGTGGCCCTAGAGGTGGCTCTGCCAGGCCTTGAACTAACCCCCGCTTGGGCAGCACTCTGAGTATCAGAAGAGGACTCAACTGTACCTCCCAACGAAGAATGATCAGCCATTGCAATGAATTGAGATTCGAAAAGACTCAAAAGGCACAAAGCACAGAGTTCACTGTAAGGCAAAGGGACCGCCTGGTCAGCAAAGGCAGCAGGAAAACAACTCCTCCCAAAGGCACATAAAAGCCGAAGTGAGGGAAGTGGGAGGGCCAATGAATCAGCAAGTGTGAGAGGAGGCAACGCCCGATCTCAGCAGCGCCTGCGCAAGAAACGGCCCCAGCATGGCGCCCAACAAATTTAAATTGCAAGCCACAAAGCACTGCCGCCCGAGCCTCTCAGAGAGGAAAATAATGCCGGAATCGCCGGCGCGCTTCCCCAATGTGATCGGCAGTCCACAGAAGGCAAACCTCGCCGCGAACAGCAGGTAACTCCCAGCGGCAAGAGAGAAAAAGCCGCGCCACAAACGACGGGCGATTCAAAGGCTCCAAGCCTCTTAAAGCAGCAGGGGCTCTTAAATGTTATCGTCGGCACCAGCCGAAGCTCCGCGCTGCAAAAAGAAAATCCATATCGGCAGAATACAAAGTGCTCGCCGCCCAGCCGCCTGCAAAGGCTCCAATCGCCTGCAGGTAAACTAAGACCCAAACGGCTCCAAATGCCAGATAAATACTTGAGCGACAATAGCGAGCACAGATGGAATTGGCAGGCAGCGAACTGCCGCCTCCCCATCGCAAATCTTTAATCCTCCAACTAGGTCAATCGAGCTTGCAGGAATCCAGAATGAAGATATAAATTTGTCTCAGAAGTCTGGAGAAGAATTGGTATACGTCTCTTCTGGATGGACTGAGTTAAAAAACTGACCCATCCAGTCAGAGGAGGCGTGGTCACCAATTTACATAACTCAGTCTCTAGGCTAATGGACAAAGTTAACCCATGCTTGGATTCCCCAAGCAGCACACAGGAGAACAGTGCAATCTAACGGGACCTAGGAGGTGCGCCTTCTCTGTAATGGCACATGCCCTATGAAATAGGTGTCCCTTGATTTTAGCTTCACAAAAACCTTGTGAGGTAAGTGGGTTTGAGAGTCAATGACTAGCCCAAAGCCTCCTAGGGAATGTCATATTTAAGCAGGAATTTCAACCTGGGCATGTCTGGTTCCAGCTTAACAAGAATAAAAAAATAGGGATGTGACAAGATACTCCTCCTGCAACATGCAAACTAGACTAGTCCTACCCTCAGAAGGTAGAGAAGCAATCCTTACCAAGTTTGAATCTTCCAGATGTTTATAGTAACTTCCATGAATCCTATACAACATATATGTACAGAGAACCAAGACAGAGACATACGGATATAAGTATGGGACATGTGGCTGCTGGATATGCATAATGGCCAACTGAACCATTAGTGATTTGCTTATCACTAATGTGGAGAATAACATTGCAAAATAATTCAACAAAAATAATTTATCACAATATTCCCAACTCTCCAAACCACACCTGGGTTTCCCTAAAAGGCTGTTAAAAAGGTTTAGAGCCGCAATTCTCAACCTGTGGGTCGCGACCCCTTTGGGGGTCGAACGACCTTTTCACCGGGGTCACCTAAGACCATCAGAAAAGACATATTATCGAAAAAATACGTAAAACATAAAATAATTTTATGGTTGGGGGTCCCCACAACATGAGGAACTGTATTAAAGGGTCGCAGCATTACGAAGGTTGAGACCCACTGGTTTAGAGGAAAAGGATGGAAAACTACAAGTCCTAATAATATAGGCATTTTCCACATATGACCTGACTTTACTATTCTGTGCCAATTCTTCCTGCTTCTTACTGGAAGAAATATTTAGCCATTGTACTCCCGTTTCTTCACATTTGTAGAATATTTACTGTAATATTCCCACAAGCAGTTAAAAGCTAAAATGTTATAAAAAGGAGGTCTGAGGAAATCCTTTCAATTTTCTAATTTATAAGCTATGGGATAGCTTGGGCAGGAGAGAGAGGAAGCTCATTAAATAAATTAAGCAAAAGACTAAGCCAAGACAGATTTTTATTTGGCTGTAATCTTGTTGCTTCTCAGTTAAAACAAAAATGAAGAAAGTCTATGGTCCACACATTAATTTTGTTCAGTACACAAACCACAAGCAGAGTTTTTTTTTTAATTGTCTCTTTTTTCCTGGTTTCTCAAGCAATAGTTTATGCAATTTTTCATATTTATTACATAGTTTTTGGCTACTGAACAGAAATAAAATGGTTTAGACAGAACCATGGACAGAAAACCATGCCACTCAATTCAATAGCAAATATAAAAAAAATAATTACCAGAAAGGATTTTGTTGTAGGAGGGAAAACAGGAGGAACAGAAAGAGGAAGATGACTACATAGGCAATATAAGAAATGAAAAAGTCCATAGATTTATTTCTACTTTCCCAGCAGCTGGAAATCTAGCAATCTCATTTATAGATTCCTCTTTTGAGAATGGAGTTGCAATAGCCGAGTATTTACAATCTTTATTGTAAGCAACAATCTTCATAGTTATTTCATACAGGATGGGTCTAAGTGCCCAGTGTATTTTACTTTTTGTGCATGTGTAACTTCAAGTCCATTCTTAAATATTTTTGTAGCTGAGCTCTCTGATACTTCACTAGCAGTAATCTGTGGTGTGTGGTGCAGAAAAAAAGGGAGTATTTGCAGTATTTGCTGTGGGAAGTGTTAAACTTTCTTCTTCCCACTGCCTATGCTCTAGTGTAATTGTTTATGGCCCTCATATCACTTCCAATCATTTTTGAACTGTTAGACTAGGGATATCTAACTTATCACATCATTGAATGGCCATTCTCAATGTTCCTTAGGCAATAGCAATTCCTTTTATGTAGGCATGAGTTCAGTTTTCATGTCCAGGATAGAAATGCTCCAATAAATATTAGCATCAGGCTCCTAGGATTAGTGAGTGTGAAGTTTGGTTCAGCTTTTCTATTTGTAGAATATTGCATAGCTTTGGTGGTTTTAATAAATTACCTAGTTTGCAGGGTTATTGTGAGGTAGCCAAATATCCAAGCACAGAAAGCATTTCAAGTATAAATAAATTGTCTTTAGAACTGGGTTTTCTAAAGCTACCACCTTTATTTGCACATAATGCTTCTTAGTAAGAAAGAGAACTAGAGTAGGTGTCCAGCCTTAGTCTTTCATATGATATCTGCAATATGGAATAAGGACCAATCGGTTATGGCATATTTTGTCCATGTAGCACAGGAATAATCAAACCCTGTTTTATCTCAAGCAAGCCATGGTTTTTTGTGCAAGATAGGATCGCTAATGTTAAATTTTCACTGCGTATTATCACCTGCATCCCATCAGTTAGAAGCCATGCCATGTGTTGACTCATATGTTGACCAAATACAAAAATGAATGACCAGTATGGAAAAAGCTCCTTGAGAAGAATGGTTGATGGGACTTACAGAAAAAATGTAGATTGAATTTTAAAACTTAAAATATGAAGAAAGAATGGAATGGATTGTTAATCATTTGCTATTATTGTTTGAAGAACATTACATTAAAGCCTAGTGTTTGGACCGAAGCCAAGTTTTAAGAGCTTACCAGAACCCTAGGAGGAGGTGCAGTAACCATTTCTGAAGCTATGCTGTTCCAGAGGGTGAGAGCTACAACACAGAAGCCACACATCGTCTGTCCCAAAAGATGACAATGGAGCTGGAGTACATTCACTCTGCAAGAATGTACAAAGTGGGCAGAAATGATTGAAGATAAGCAGTCCTCAGATATCCAGGCCCTAATGCCATACAGAGCTTTATAGGTAATAACCAGGACCTGGAATTGTAACAAGAAACCAATCCACCAGCTAGATCTTCCATGTCTGATTCATACATGGTACTCAATACAAAAGTGAGTGACCAGGATGAATAGGAACCTGGGTGATGCAGTGGTTAAAATGGAGTATTGCAGGCTAATTCATTTCACTTCCAGGAGTTCAATCCTGACCGGCTCAAGATTGACTCAGCTTTCCATCCTTCCAAGGTCAGTAAAATAAATATTAAATCTCAACACAAATACACTACAGGTGGTCCTCAACTTACAATAGGTCATTTAGTGAACGTTCAAAGTTATAATGGCACTGAAAAAAGTCACTTAAGACTGTTTTTCACATGTACCACCACTGCAGCATTCCCATGGTCATGTGATCAAAATTTAGATGCTTGGCAACTGAGTCATATTTGTGACAGCTGTAGTGTCCAGGGTCATGGGATCACCATTTGCGACCTCCTTACAAGCCAGATTCACTTAACAACCTTGTTACTGACTTAACAACTGCAGTGATTAACTTAGTAACTGTGGCAAGAAAGATCATAAAATGGGCCAAAACTCATTTAAATGTTTCATTTAGCAATAGAAATTTTGGGCTCAACAGTGGTCATAAGTCAAGGACTACCTGTATACAAAGGAAGGAAGGAAGGAAGGAAGGAAGGAAGGAAGGAAGGATTTCCATGATAATGAAGTCTGATAATGAAGTGTTTTAGTGGACAGTTTGTTTCCAGGTGTTTCTATATTGCCTTCCTCAGCATTTCAAATGAATTGTAAGGACCTAAGTTTCTGATCCAGTTTACTCTTTTCTGAACTCAGCATCTCTGCTTCCAGGTGCACAGATTCTTATCAGTCAGAAAACACACAAATCAACCTTCTCCTTCCTCACAGGGCACTTCAAAGTTCCACGCACCAGTCCTGGGACCCTGTGAGAATTGAGTCCTGGCAGTAAGGTGTCTCAAGGGGAAGGGGGGGTAGAGTAGAAAACTTGCTCCAAGGATAATCCTTTCTTCATTTGCACCAACAGCAGCCTAAATATGCTCCAGCCACCTCATTTTTTGCTATGTTTTCATGATGTCACTTTCATCTGATCTTCAGCCCATACCAGAAGAAGTCTTCAATTGTCTTTAGTTGTACTAGCTTTGCGGTAGTGTTTTCCCCCTTATTCTAAGAAAATGTTTGCTGCGAATACAATCTGGCACTCTTAACTGACTATGCTGCTGCTGCTGCAGTCAAGTGACCTGTACTGGTTGGGATCAACCCAACTGCATTGGCCATAATACACAATGTAGGCATGCCACCTTCATGTCTGGGATCCTGCCCTTCAGGACCATTTTGATTAAGGTAACAAGATAATCCTTGGTCTTTCAACCAGGGCTTTCTCTTTGTATCCAGTTCAGGTCTGGATCAGCCCTAACAGCAGCTGACTAGATGGGTGGGAGTGGTAAACAGAAAAAAAGATGAATATGACAGAAAAGCCATGTGTTTAATTAGCAATGTTAATACATGAAGGAACCCATGCTCAACAAGTGTCCAAATATTATATCAGTTCCCTGTGAAAACATAAAGAGCTTCCATCTAAACAAAATACATGTACAAATCCAAGGAGAATCCAACAAATAGCAAGATCTACTGATCTAAGGTCTTGACATAACTCACCTTTTTCCTAGCACCATCCTACATTAAAAAGAAAGGGTGGTGGACATTTTTCTGCTGGCTGATACATTTTTGGGGTGAGGGCGGAGACAGGTAACAAAGCCAGGGGAATTCACCATTTCTGGTCTTTAACAGACCTGCACACCCTGCATAACATTAATACCATTTGCCAGCATTGTGCCAGCAGCAGCATAGAAGCTGCCAATGTAATGCCAAAATTGTCTTCTGCTGTCTCAAATACAGTTAGAAAGCACATTAAGTCAGCCATGAGGAAGAGCCCTGTGTGAGAGAAGTCAAGATAAAGAAACCAAATGTGTTTTACATGAGTACAATGATTGTGCAGTTCTTTGGACTGGTTCTCTTGAAAAGGCACATTGAAGTACAAGGGTGGCACACATCTGCCTGATCTTAAAGAAGCTGAACCTTTCCCAAGGAAATACAGAGCCCAGCCAGCAGCTTGAGCCCAGGAGAAAGCAGAGATGTTTTAAGGTGCTGCAGATAGGGCCTACATTCACATTCCTATGTACCCCCAAAATACCTTTATGGAGACAGAATCTAAAGCACCGCACAGCCCTACATCACAGTCCCATTGACTTTGGTTCAATTGTAATGCATAACATTCCTGGGTAAAAACTATTGGCCACAGGATAGGTTGCGACAGTGGGGAAAAATAAATGGCTTTGGGATACACTATGAAAGAACCACACAAAAAGAAACAGTAAAACCTTTTAGTAAAGTCCCCTCAGTTTCTCATATACTAAATGAAGTTTGGGCTTTTAGCAACCTGTTTTTTCCAGTATAAAAATAATGTTTCACTAAAACGTAATGTTTTAGTAATGTTCTAATATGTTTTGGGAAGAGATAATTACATATACATTTGACCTTGAGGCAAGTTTTAATATTCTTGGACATCCATATTGTTTGAAACTACAGGTAGTCCTCAAGGTATGACCGGTCATTTAATAGCCATTTGAAGTTATGACAGACTCCTCCCCCCATGTTTCCCTGAAGATAAGACAGGGTCTTATTTTCTTTTGACCCCCCGAAATAAGCACCTGGCCTTATTTTCAGGGAGATCTTATTATTTTTGAGGTGCAGGAGGCGGTCACCTCATGGCTGCTGCTGTGTTGCAATATTTTCAGGGAGGGTTTATTTTCGGGGGACAGCTCATGCGCTCAAAAGCCCGATTGGGCTTATTATTCAGGGAGGTCTTATTTTCAGGGAAACAGGGTACAAGGATCCCTTTTCAAAGTTACAACAGCTGCACTGTCTCTACAGTCATCTGCCCCAACCACAGGGATGCTGCAGCACTTGGGCCTGCTCCCCACAAGCCATCACCCATTGTATTTACCTTTTGAAACTCTCCAGACCTCATGTGGGGAAGGAAGGCAAGCTGTGTGTTCCTGGGCAAAGTGGCAGCGACCCGGATGCAACTACCATTTTGCCCTGGTGACCGCAAGATAAACTGCTCCATTTTGCTACCTTAACAAAATTTGCACAGCACTACAGAAGCTTTCTGCAGTTTTCAGAAGCTTCTACATCTCATTAAGGAAGCAAAATGGAGCCGTCTGTTTGCTATGCAGCAGTGACCTGAATGTGACCACCAAAGAACTGCATAATTATCATATGTATGTAAATCACATTTTGTGCATGGGACAAGATGGCTCACGGAATCCTGCCATTCAGCCATGCAAAGAAGCAATCCATTCCAATGGCCTGGAAGTCCTTGGAGCTCTTCAAATAAAAAGTGAGGAGGAGGAGGAGGAGGGCATTTGGTCTGGTGGGTAGGAATCAGGCCTAAGACCTGGGGGAGACCTGGGGGGGAATGGGAAAAAGATCTGTGGTGATCCAACGGGTGGGGAGCAGAGCACAGGCATCTCAGGAGGTGTGGAAGGCCTTGGGAGCTAAGGACCTTCCCCAAACCTGAATGACCCCATGCTCCACTTAATGACTGGCATGTTCATTTAACGATTCATTGAGAGCAGGGATGGGGTCATTAGATGAGATATTTCATTTAATGACATGCAACTATAATGTGCAGGCTCCATTACGGTTGTATCACGAGGAGTACCTACTGTATACCTACTGCCTGAAAATTGACGTCTGGAAAAATTCTCCACACTCTTTTTAGTGCTTAAAAGACCAGAGCTTCATCATTAGAGATACATATATTTATGACTCCATTTACTCAAGGATGGAAGACCCAATTTTTAATTATTTATCTACATTTGTTACAGCCACCCAACTCAAATGGATTCTAGGCAGCATACAAAACAAAACAAAAAATAACCATAAAACAAATAAAACATAAACCACACAGAAAGTCTGGACTAAAACAGTCATAAAAGCTAAACAAATCCAAGAAAAGAGGGACCCCAAAATATAAAACATCAACCCCAGACCTGAGATCAAAGCTAGGTTTTCAGAGCTTTCCAGAACCCCAGGAGAGGGGGCGCCATCTTTATCTCCTGTAATAATTCCACAATGTTTAAAAAACAGGATCTAGAGTGTACCCACTCTCCCAGAACACACTGGCATGAACAAAAATGATTGGAGATCACTCGTATATTCAGATCCTATGTCATCTATAATCCTTTATTGGACTAGATTTATTTTATTACCAGGATCTAGAATTTCACCTGGAAGCTGACTGGTAATAATCAATGTAACTCATCTAGTTGCAATGACACATGGACATACCGAAAGGCAGCCATTACTGCTCACACTGCCCGGGTTTTGTAGCAGCTGTAGATACCAGGTGCTCTTCAAAAACAGCCCCATACAGAGCACATTGCAATAATTCAATTGTGAGATGAGATGACCAGGGCATGAGTGACTGTCGGAAAAACTTCCAAGTTAAAGGAAAGGCACAGATGGTGGTGCAATATGGACGTATGCAAAAGCACTCCTGACCACAGCTGCCAGAAGGACCCCAAGCTGCACACCAGTCTTAAAATTAGGAAGTGCAATCCCATTCAAGATCAACAGTGGTAATATCCCTAATCCCAGTAGATAAATAGCACAACCACTCCGTCTTGTCAAGATTGCACTAGGATTGCATTCTGCCCCATCCACACCTGCGCCACCCAATGTATTGACCAGATAGATACTGGATCAATACCTCTCCGTAAAACCCAAACAATCCCACCCAAGTATCAACCAGTCTCAGATTCCATGTAAGTTACATGCAACTTACAAATAAGATGCTTTCAGATACAGAGTATATACAGTATTTGTAATGAAATATAGTCATTGTGAAAAACTTAATATGCATATAATCTATATAAGACCTGAATGTGTATATAGGCTCTTTCCTTTCATGCTCGTCTTTCCAGTTTGTTTTGTTTAATTAATGCCCTTCACCATATTAAAAACAAAATCAATACTGCTCTTCCTAATCGTTTGACTTTTTCACTGTCAAGTAAGGACTAGGCAACAAACAATTTTGCTATTAGCAAGATGAAGCTTGTTTATGTCTAGGCAACACTTCTCTTAGATTTACTACCCTATTTACATTTGGGTGTATATTTCCCAATACCTTAGCAGTGGCTAGTAAGAAGAAACTGAATTTCTTCACCTTCCTCTAAAATGAGGCATAAGCAACACCCTACTGGAATTGCAACCATCAACCAAAGGTGAATGTAAATGAACTACTTCTAAAGCATCGTTTTTCAAAGAAATGGAAGAGACATAGTTAATCCCCAGCAAATTTGCATTTTTCTAATTAATCTCTGACAAAGCAGAAAACACACAGCACAAAGTCACATCAGTTACCCAATTCCTTTTTCTTACCACTGCAATCAGGAGATGTACAGTAAGACAGAATTTATATTCTCAGCAACATTCCTACATGTGACAATGGATCAAAACCTATGCACCTCTAGAGCAAGGCTGTCTGCAACAGTGCTGACTAAACAAACGGTCATGCTTCTGAAATGAATTCTTGCCACAAAGCCATTGCTTCACTGCAAGCACTCTTTTCCCAGATGCCTAGGATTGCCAGAGTGCAAGATGATTGTTCCACTGCACGCTTTTTGCAGAAATGAATGAAACCAAGGCCAGGAATATCGCACTGTGAGCCTGAAATAAGAGGCTGGGTTTTGTAAAAAAAAAAAAAAAAAATCCACTTGCTAACTCTTAATACATTTGTGGCCTATCAATAAAGGGTTCAGAAACAGAAATTCTGGAATTTAACACAAAACAATAGTCCTTTGTTTTTACCTGCACAAGCATGTACCATTAAAATAGTGTTGTATCTTATCTGCTGTAGCAATGACCCATCAATTCCTCCTGTGCTATCTCTGTTTCGATCAAAGAAAAATCAAGGCCCATCAACCATGGCACCACAAATGCTTCTCATTCCCACCTTTCAAAATGCAAACTCTCTCTTGGAAAAGAGAGAGAAAGAGAAAGATATTTATGTTCTAAATCATAATACCCTATGGCAGTGATGGCTAACCTTTTCGGCACCAAGTGCCAAAAAGAGAGAGAGAGTGCATGCGTGTGCAGCAGCGACTGCCCAAAAGGGAGCACTCGTCTGGGCTGCAACCAGGAAGCGGAGCTGCCCAGGGGCGTGCGCGTGCCAGAAAATAAACTTCCAGTTTCTGTTGCGTGAATGTGTGCCAGTCAGCAAGTCTTCCGGTTACTGCTGGAAGCTTCAATCAGCTGGCCGGCATGCATGCTCACACTGGAAAATGGAAGACCAGCCCTCTCGGTTTCCGGCACTGTTTCATGCAGAAAGGCCAGCTGACTGTCGCATGTGCATGCACGCCAAAAACCCAGGAGAAGAATGGGGAATGCCATGCATGCCAAGTGAAATAGCTCCGCATGCCACTTTGGGCATGTCTGCCATAGGTTCGCTATCATGGCCCTATGGAATACAGCCTGAAGTTTGTATTCCTTAGCACTGGGATTCAGTGAGACATAAATGTTAATAGTATGAGATTTCTGGAAAAGGGCCCCATCTTCTGGTAATAAAGATTAATTTCAGAATTGTTTGGACATTCCTTAAAGCAAGCTAGCCTTTTTTTTAAAGGGGGGGGTCAATTATGTAACTAAGTCTTCTTCAACTTGATGCCATCCAAATGGACTATACCTTTTATTCCATAATCCCTCACTTAATTATATCAAAGCAAGTCAGTAAACTAGAGCAGTGGTCCCCAACCTTTTTATCGCCGCGGACCAGTCAGACGAGCCTCCCTCGGCCTTCCGGACCGGCGGGTGGGAAGGCGGCCATCCTGGGCGCGCGTTCCGCAGGGGGGGGGGCTTCCTTCACGCCAAGGCCGACAGCCCGCGAGGCCGCCCCGCCTCCTCCTCCTCGGCTGCCGGGGGAAGGGAGGGGGAACCGACCCCGCGATCCGCTCGCTCGGGCAGCCCTTTTTCCTCGCTGCAGTTCGGCGGGGGAAAAAGATGGCCCTGTGTCCTACTTCGGGCGGGCGGGCGGCTGGCGCGGCGGAGGCCAGCTGCTTCCGAGGGGGTGGGCCTCTGCGCCGCGCTCCATGAAGGGAAGAGGGGGAGAAGGCGGGCTGCGGCCGAAGGGTCCCCGAGAGCCCCGCCGGCCTGACACAAAAAGCGCTTTGGCGGAGCGGCGGGGGGGAGGGGCGGGAGGCAGGTGACACTCCAGGAGGGGGGGCAGAGCTGCACCGCGAGTCTTACCTAAAGCCCCCCCTCCCCGGAGGAAAACATCTCCCACCTGGGTGGGGCTGCGCACGAAGCGCCTCTCGGAACGGCGAAGCTCCCCAAGTTCCCCCGAAACGGCCGCGCTGCGCCCCTCCCCCCCGCAACCTTAGTTTCTCCTTGGGAGGAAAATGCAGCGCCGCCGCCCCCTCCTGCCACCCCCCTCGTCATTCCACGGGGCAGGCGGGCCGGGTGAGTCCGCGGACAAAGTTTCGTCTCCCAGGCAGCCTCCGCCAGCAGCATCCCAAGTTCGGGCCGAGGCCGCCGCCGCCGCCCCCTCCCTCCTGGGGCGAGCAGAGCAAGAGGGCGGGGGGGAGATCGGGCCTCCCCTCGCCCCCCCAGCCCCGCACATCTGGGGCGGCGGGGGGGGCAGAGAAAGGGCGCGTTCATGAGGACTACAAAGTTGCAAATATGGCCCCCGGCGCTGCAGCGATCATGGCCCCCGGCCGCTGCGCGGCCCGGTGCCAGGTACTCCACGGCCCGGCACCGGTCCGCGGACCGGGGGTTGGGGACCACTGAACTAGAGAACCCTCCCTGATGCAACCTAAATACATTCAGGATATCAGCAAATAAAACTTAATGAATTTCCATAGTACCCATGGAACTATTTTAAATACTCTCCCATTTAAAAGAGACATTTCAAGCCCAGAACAGAAGCAGCTGTGTCTCTGGTTGCAGGCAGCTGTCAGTTGTTCCCTGGCCCAGAGCAGCTGCCAGTGAATAGTATGCACATCTCTATAGCAATTTCATGTAACATGAGACCATATCTTATTCTGCTTGTATCCAGGGTCTACAGCTTTTATTAGCTAGCCATTATAACAGGCATGGAAAATGCTATTAAATATAATCCGCAAAATGTTATGACTACCATATTTTTCAGAGTATAAGATGCACCAAAGTTTTGAAGAGGCAATTTGTTTTAAAAAGTAGGTAGGTAGATAGAGGGATAGAGAGGGAGACAAAGAGAGAGAAATACAGTAGATAGGTAGGGAGAAAGAGAGAGTAGTTAGGTAAATAGATAAAGGGATAGAGAGAGAGAGAGAAATAGAGAGAGAAAAATACAGTAGTTAAGTAGGGAGAGAGAGAGTATAGGTAGGTAGGTAGGTAGGTAAGTAGGTAGGTAGGTAGCAGGGGTGGGTTCCTACCGGTTCGCACCGGTTCTTGCGATCCGGTTCGTCAGTGAACCTGGAAGTAATTAACTTCCGGGTTCCTAGCTCCTAGCCCCTGTCGCTGGGTGCCTGCAGGGTTTTTCTTTTTAAAAAACGCCTCTCCGGAGAGGAAGCCCTGTCAAAGCGCACCTTTCCCGCCTCGGCGGCTGCAGGGACCACCCCACCGCTTTATTTTCTTCCTCCTCCTCCTCTCCTTCCGCCCGCAGCAGCAGCAATGGCAGCCGAGCCGGGAAAGGAGCGCTTTGGCAGGGCTGTCAAAGCGCACCTTTCCCGCGTCGGCGGCTGCAGGGACCATCCTGCCGCTTTATTTTCTTCCTCCTCCTCCTCTCCTTCCGCCCGCAGCAGCAGCAATGGCAGCCGAGCCGGGAAAGGAGCGCTTTGGCAGGGCTGTCAAAGCGCACCTTTCCCGCGTCGGCGGCTGCAGGGACCATCCCGCCGCTTTATTTTCTTCCTCCTCCTCCTCTCCTTCCGCCCGCAGCAGCAGCAATGGCAGCCGAGCCGGGAAAGGAGCGCTTTGGCAGGGCTGTCAAAGCGCACTTTTCCCGCGTCGGCGGCTGCAGGGACCATCCCGCCGCTTTATTTTCTTCCTCCTCCTCCTCTCCTTCCGCCCGCAGCAGCAGCAATGGTAGCCGAGCCGGGAAAGGAGCACTTTTGCAGGGCTTCCGCCGCGCCCCCAAGGACCGCTGACCTCGCGCTGCCGTTTCTTCTTCTTCCCCGGCCTTCCCAGTTAGCTTGCTTGAAGCTCCGAGGAGGCGGGAGGAGGGTCGCAGGAGTGGAAGTGGGGGGAGGTCTTCCCGGCCGGGAAGAGCTGAGAGGCTGCCGGCCCCTTTCACAGGAAAGTTAACTTTTCTTGGCGAAATCCTGCCCCCCCCCCCCGCGCGTGGGTGAGCTGTCCTCTTCCCGTAAGCCGCCCGGAGTTACCTGTGTGTGAGGTGGGCTGCCCTATGCATTTGCGTGTATGCGCTGGAAAGAGAGTGAAAAAGAGAGGGAGAAATAATTATATTAATTAGATAGATCAGTCTTTCTCCACCTTGGAGACTTGAAAGTGTGTGGACTTCAACTCCCAGAAAGGGAGTTGGGAGAAAGGGAGAAAGGAGGAGAGAATGAAAGGAAGATGGGGGAAAGAAGAAAGAGGTAAGGAGAGGAGGATGGAAAGGAGAGAAAGAGGGGGAGAGAGGGTAGAAAGGGGAAGAGGAAGAGCAGGAGTAGGAGAAAGGTAAGGGAAGAAGGAAGGGGAAGGAGAGGAAGAAGGAGGAAAGTAGAGAAGGGAGGGAGAAAAGAAAGGGAAAATAAGGTGGTGTTATAACAGGAGGAAGGGATGGTAAACAAAGCAACCCAAACTGTATATTATAACCTATTAAATGAAATAATAAATGTATAAGAATGATAAATGTTAAAACACTTGTAACCAAACGACATGCTATATGTGATGATGGGTTTTTTTCTTTTTGTTTTGTTTTGTTTTTATTGTTGTGGGCATGTGTCGTCTGTAACAAAAAAAATTAAAAAAATATTTTTATAAAAAGGTGGAGAAACACTGAGATAGATGATAATGAGGGAGGGAGAGGGAGAGAGAGAGAGAGAGACCATAACTAGATAGACAGATAGGCAGGCAGATAGACAGATGGATAGAGAGAAAGAGAGAGAGATAGGTAGGCAAGCAGATAGATGGATGGAGAAAGAGAGGGGGAAAGAGGGAGAGGGATACCATAACTAGATAGGCAGGCAGTTAGACAGATGGATGGATGGATAGAGAGAGAGAGGATGTATATAATTAAGGTGACCAGACGTCCCTAGCGAGGTCGCGGGCTGGCAGTAACTGCCGCGGCCTAGCTCCCCCCCCCTCCGGTCAATGGTGTCCCTCTTTATCAATCTGAAAATCTGGTCACCTTACTTGTTTAGGTAATTCTGAGGTGGTTGATGGTTCTGTGAGTGCCTGTCCTTTATAATTTTCCACATTGCCTTGATGGTTTTTATTCCAGTGACTTTGTCTTTCCTGTTCTTAGGCTTAGGAAAAAAAAAACTGGTTTCATTGGCAGTCTTTTTTTTTGGGGGGGGGGGGGGGGATTTTTATTTTTTGGTGTTTTCCTAGCACTGTCATAGTTTGTGGGTGTGGGTGGGTGTGTAATGTCCCACAGTTATCTATGCATTAATAATGATCTAGTAATATTAATAATATCTAGTAATTAGTAATATCTAGTAATAACATCGTCTTGGACACTCCCATCCGGTCACATGGGCGGCAAGCCACTCCCATCCGGTCACATGGGCGGCAAGCCACTCCCATCCGGTCACATGGGCGACAAGCCACTCCCATCCAGTCACATGGGCGGCAAGCCACTCCCATCCGGTCACATGGGCGGCAAGCCACTCCCACAAAGGAGGCCACGCCCACAGAGGTGGTTCGAACAATTTTTGAAACCCACCCCTGGTAGGTAGGTAGGTAGAAGGATAGAGAAATAGAGAGAGAAAGAGAAATACAGTAGATAGGTAGGAAGAGAGAGAGAGTGTGTAGATAGGTAGGTAGAGGGATAGAGAGAAAGAGAGAGAAATACAAAATAGGTAGGGAAAGAGAGAGTAGGTAGGTTGGTAAGTAGAGGGAGAGAGAGAAATACAGTAGGTAGGTAGGGGGAGAGAGAAAGTAGGTAGGTAGGTAGATATTTCCAGGTGTATTTATCCATGTGCTGGAAAAGGAAATCGCTGACAATCTGCAGCACCTAAGACTTTGTTTCTGCTGGCACAGCACTCGATCAATGTAATTCTCATCAATCAGTTAAAGAGCTTTCCAAAAGGAAAAAACAGTTTTTGCACTCTGCAAACCTGCCAAAAATGGCCCAGTTTTTGCTCATTTTTGCCCTCCCCAGCCCCCAGAAACTCTCTGAAAGCCTCCATAAGGGTATGCATGGCCATTTTAATGAAGGGGCAGGGCTTGGGAAGGCAAAAAATGCTCTATTCAATGTATAAGATGCACCCAGATTTTCAGCCTCTTTTTTGAGGAAAAAAGGTGTGTCTTATACTCCGAAAAATACGATATATTCTAACAAAGCAGACAGCCACGGACAGAACTGCAATGTTACAGCAGATAACCAAATTCAGGAAACTGCAATAAAAAAAATTAAGAATGTGTAAAGAGATACAGTGAATAAAACCTGCAGTTGCTTAGCCCTATCCAACCACAAACACCAAGAATAGGACACACAATGAGATAACAAAAGGCCCTCTGAATTGACGACAAGTCACATTCAGGAGAGAACAGAATCAGAAAGAGAGAAGGATCACATCTGAATGATAACTCAAGAAGCGGAACTGAGATGTGGGGTAAGCAGCCAGTCAGGAGGAACAATGTGCTAAAGAGGATGTGGCATTCATTTCATGATTGCACACAAAGCAATTTTTCTCCCTATTCTCAAACTTAAATAAGATAAAACAAAAACCTTACTAAGTCTAAGGTCCCCATGCACCAGGACATCAAGCTAAGGTATTTCTATGGGTATCAATTCTCTGAGTAGCCAAATTCCTTTTTCAATGAGTGAGGTTGTTTACTGACAAACCCATAATCACTGATTTACAACCATTCATTTAGTGACGTTCAAAATTACATTGGGCACTGGAAAAAGTGTCTTACATCTGGTCCTTGCACTTACGACCATTGTAACATCCCATGGTCACGTGATCAAAATTCAGGCACTTGGCAAAGGGGTCATTTGATTGCCATTTGGGATCTTCCCAGGTTCCACCACAAAACCGCGGTAGACAAAAGCGCGCTTGACGAAAGCGCGTACGTGACGTCATCACAGCGCGACGAAAACATCGTGCTGTGATCGATAAATGTAAAAATAAAGCGAAAACCTTACCCTAACCCCCCCAAACCTAACCCTAAACCTAACCCTAAACCTAACCCTAAACCTAACCCTTAACCTAAGCCTAAATCTAACCCTAAACCTAACCCTTAACCTAACGCTAAACCTAACGCTAACCTTTAACCTAACGCTAAACGTAACCCTAACGCTCTAAACCTAACCCTAACCGTTAACCTAACCCTAACCCTAACCCTAACCCTTACCTTTATGTGAATCGGCTTGCTTTAATTTTATTTTTATTTCAATTTTTAATTTTTTTCGTCGCGCTGTGATGACGTCAAATGCGCGCTTTCGTCAAGCGCGCTTTTGTGGACCGCGGTTTTGACGGGTCACGATCTTCCCAACCAGCTTCCTACTAGCAAAGTCAATGGGGGAAACTGGATTATCTTAACAACGTCTGATTCACCTAACTGCAGTGACTTGCTTAGCAATCATGGTAAAAGAAAAAAAAGGTTGTAAAATTTGGACAGGACTCGCTTAATAAATCACCTTGCTTAGAAATGGAAATTATGGTCCCAATTGTGGTTTGTAAATCAAGGACTATCTATTTTCTTGGCGATTCTTACTATCATAATTGCAAGAGAACTGCGTTCATTTGAAGAGTGCCCCCACTTCCTCTCTGGTTGAAATAAGAACCTGACAACACCCATGCAAATCTGGTTAAATTTAGCTTCCCCATAAACAAAATAGGCCAGTAGAGCTGAACCAATGATATATTTCAGAATGTATTGTAAGTAGTCAGAGACACAGTCAAGCCTGTTCTGAATTCCTACCCCAAAATAATACTCAAAGCATTCCCTGGAAACACACACTAATCCATGTGCTCAGATGAAAAGTGATGCCCAGATGGCAAACAGGGAAAGAAACTCATTTTTCCCCTTCTGCAATTTAATCTAGACAAGCAACAACAAGACTCTTTTCCTCATCTCACTTAATCTCTCTAGGTCAATGTTCCTCGACCTCAGCAACTTTAAGATATGTGGGCTTCAAATCTCACAATCCCCCGAGAAACACGGCTCTAGGTGAACAATGCAAATTGTAAACCTTGTTCAGTCCATTAAGCAGGAAATTTCGGAGGTGCATCATTTCAACATCTCCCTCCTTCCCAGCTCTATTTGCTGCACTATTTTGCATTTAAAGGGAAAATAAGTTAAATAAAACCCTATCCAATGGGGGAAACCCCTACTATCTGATGTAACTGAAATACTTTAAAAATAATACTGGCATCCTAGAGTGGAATATTCCTGTTCTTATCTGTTTGATTTTCAGAAAAATGTATTAGAAGTAATTTCACAAAACTTATAACAGAAAATAATTAACCTAAATATGACCAACTGCACTCAGCTCAAATTGAGTCCCACTTGGCAGTGCCTTGTGAGTCTAAGGCAAAAGGCTATTGATCATCTACCCCTGAATCTGCCATTGCCCCTAAGTTACCTCTGTTGCCAAATCTACAGGATCCCTCCATGTGACTGGGCAGCACATCCAGGTTGAAAATATAGCAGGTTGAGTGATATGTGACCAGAACTGGGCAGCCTGCCATTTGCCCAAATGGGAGATTATCTATTGCTGAACATCTAATCCAGCATTTGCAATGCACGCTAGATGAGAAAACAGTTGCATAGGTTGTTTTACCATTACAGTACTTCTCTCTGAGTAGACAAGTTCCCTAGAATAACAGCATGATGTCTGCAACACAGCTGGAATGTTCATGTACAGATCAATCAAGAACAAGTGTGCGGATGGCAGGGCATATGTGCACACAGCTTGCCGCTCTAGTACCAGCTGCAGCTCCCATGTCTTTCATCTCCAGTCCAGATCTTTGGAATTAAATGATGTGTCCAAGCTGCTCTAAATCAAAGCCATTCAAAATTCAAAGGTGATTTCTAACAAAATCACAAATTCAACCCATCCGCATTAAAAGGAATTCTGGTGTGAGCACCCACAATATTAACTGAAAGGTTAAGAAGAAATTCCAGATGTTGTTCCTGTGACAGAATAAGCCAGATAAACAGAGCAGGCCTCTATCACTTCAGCAATGCAGAAATCTGATGCCCAACTCCACTGGGGAAATCTGTAAGTCAGCTACTCACCCATAACTGGGTCATACACACTGATTGGTGCAACAACACTGCAGAGATGCTCTCAACATTCAGAATGTCAGTGAATTTAGAGCCAATATGAATGAAATTAATTATAAAGGCAGCACTGAGGCAGTCCCTCCATTGTACTGTCACACACACCAGGTTGAGTAAGCAAAGGATCACAGTCTCTTTAAAACAGACTGTACAACTGGGCTCACGCTTCATTTATAAGCCCAAAAGAAACACATGTATTTTTACTGCAAGATCTAAATCTTTTTTTTCCCCTTAGGCAGTCTGCCTATTCCAGTTTGAAGCTCTCTGGATGTACTGGATTGCAGCTTCTATCTTCCTAGCCTACATAAAATGCTGAAAATTTTAGAACGAACAATACATCTGGACACCACCAAAACCAGAAAACAAATAAAGCAGGTAAATTATTTTCCCACTATCTTTTTATTCCCACTATTTTTTAATATATGTATGTATATATGTATGTATATGTATGTGTGTGTGTGTGTGTGTGTGTATATGTTTTTTATTTGTGCTGATAAATAAATAAAGGGAGACTAGTATAGATCTATTTCAAGCTATTTAGCTCTCATCAGCTAGCCATACCCTTACTGGGATTCGAACCTGTGCTGTATTGCATCTTAGGCAAACGTCTTAAGCCACAGGTCTCCTCCTTATCAGTTGACACAAATATAACAAAGGCAACAGTAAAAATATTTCTGTCGTGATGGACTCTTGTGACGAGCCGATAGACAGATGATGGAAGCAGTTAGCTTCCTCCCATAATTGGGGCTTACCAGGGGTTGTGACTCTATATCTATATATCTATATATCTATATATCTATATATCTATATATCTATATATCTATATATAGATATATAGATATATCTTTTTCTTTTCCCTTTGGAACGAGCTCCCCGTGGAGATTCGTACCCTCTCCACCGTCCAAGCCTTCCGCATAGCCTTGAAGAACTGGCTCGCCCGTCAGGCCTGGGGATAAGGATAGTTACCCCTCCCGAATGATGAATGTATGTTGCCTACCATTTTATTACATGTCTTCTATCTTGATGTTTGTGTTCCCCCCTTCCCAGTTTTATGTGAGCCGCCCTGAGTCCCCTCAGGGAAAAGGGCGGCCTACAAATTCTAATAAAACTAAACTAAACTAAACTAAACTATATCTATATATCTATATATCTTTATATCTATATATCTATATATCTATATATCTATATATATCTATATATCTCTATCTATATCTATCTATCTATATCTATCTATCTATCTATCTATCTATCTATCTATCTATATCTATCTATCTATCTATCTATATCTATCTATCTATCTATCTATCTATATCTATCTATCTATCTATCTATCTCTCTATCTCTATCTATCTATCTATCTATCTATCTATCTATCTATCATCTATCTATCTATCTATCTATCTATCTATCTATCTATATATATATATATATATATATATATATATATATATATATATTTTCTGGGTCGCTATGTGAACTGCACATCTCTTTCCTAGGGCTTTGCACACTTGTTATGAATGAGAAAGACATAACCTGCTAACTTGGATGCATGTTGTTGGACAGTGACAAAAGTTAAGCTATAAATACAGAAGACTGAAGGCTTGTTTCTCAATGTAAGACAGCTTTGCAGAAAAGACATATATTGAAGTTTTAGCAACATTTACAAATTTATCACTGCATTTCTGAATTGATTTCCAGTTCCTTAATTATTAGGACAGCAGAGTTACGAAATGAGTCTATCCATTTCTCTCTTTTTTTTTATGCAAAGCATGTCAGAGTTTTTGCCTTGACAAAAGCTTCAGACCCTTCAGGCCTGGATGTGTTGCTCCTCTGCCAGGAGGAAGCCAGGGAAGCAGATTAGGGAGAAAAGGTACCTTGCTGTACAGTTTCTGAGCACTGCCAAGCTGTGAGCCGCACACTCTTCTTACTGCTGGTTCAGAGAACCTATACCAGTGAGGGTGAACCTTTTCGGCACCGAGTGCCCAAATTGGAACATGCGTGCATGTGCATGAGCCAGAGCACCAGAAATCCAAAGACCAGCTGGCCAGCACGGACATGCCTGTTTTTTGGCTGTTTGGGGGGGCGTTTTCAGGCTGTTTTTCGGGCCATTTTCAGGCCATTTTTGTAATGGTCTTTGCGGGTGCAAGCTGGTCTTCGTGGGTGCTAGAAATCTAGGTACCAGAAGAGTAGCTGGCGATGGCACATGTGCCCACAGAGAGGGCTCAGCATGCCACCTCTGGCATGCGTGCCATAGGTTCACCATCACGGACCTCTACCTACTTAAAGCTTTACTTTGAGTTTGGTAAGAAAAGGGTTTGGCTAAGGTCCAGGGCCTCTCAGACATCACACAATAGGGCTGAACAGCCAGAACTTAGACATGGAGCTCACACAGCTTCCGTTCAGTACTCAGTCCACTGAGAACTCCCAAGAGAGGCATGACGGCAAAGGTTGGCAGCAGCCAGGCACGCCAGTCAAGCGGCACCACCAAGGCCCGAAGACGACAGCACATTTCCTCGCCCTGCAGTCCGAAGTCTGGTTGGCGTAAGAGCGCACGAACGGCAGCAAAGGCAAGCAGCTGCCACCCACTGCAGCTGTTCCCCCCGCTGTAAATGCCCAACGCGGCGCCCCCTTTTCGCGATCCCGATCATGCTTCTCCCGCTCGCCCCCTTTTCCTCGCCAACCACCCAGCGGATAAAAAAAAGGCCCGTTCAGCGGTCTGTTGCTCCCCCCATCCCACCCCCAATTTGCCGGGCTTCCAAGAAGATCGAAAGAGCCACAGGCCATTTCCCCAACCCCGTCGCTGCCAGACACTCCACGCCGAACTTCTCGTCCCCGAGAAAGAACAGCTGCTCTTTGCCCCCGACCCAGAGGGGCACAACAGCTGCTGGTCGCCGTCTGAAAGCCGCCCAGCCCAGCCTCAAGGCAGCTGCCCCGCAATTCGGGTCCCAGCCGCCGCGCCCCCTTCCTCCCCACAACCACAGGGCAGACTTGAGCACCCCCCCCCCACCTCGTCCCCGGTTCCTCGCTCAGCACGTTCCCCACGCCCGAGATGGGTGGTGGGCTGAATCTTGTCACCGAACCCCCCACTTCGCTTCCGGCCCATTCCTTCGCTGTTCGAGAAACCAGCCCCCATAGCAGCCTCTCGGCTCTTCTCTGCCCCACTGCTTCGCCTCCTTGCTTAAACAACCCACAGCGGTCCTTTTCAAGCCCCCCGCAAGCCAGGAGAAGCAGGGAGGGAGGAACGCGCGGAGAAAGGTGGATCACCGGATCGCAGCGCGGCGGATCCCAAGGACAGTTTGGCTAGGCGTACGAGGGCCACTCCCCCCTTTGCTGCTCCCCCTCTCCCCGGAGATAAACGCTTCGCTTTCCCCGCCGCGATGCAAGCGCAGCTCTCCCCCACCCACCCGCCGGCCCGCCATCCCTTCCCTCAGCTTACCGAAGCCACCGGTGTCGTCTTCTTCCTCCATGTTCCCGAGCGGAGTTGAGCAGCCGCGCCGAGGAGGCAACGGAGGAAGCGGTCGCCTGCCGATCCTCTCCGGCAAGTTCCTTCTACAACCTCCCGAAAAGAGGCGCGGCTTTTTTTCGTGCCACGTGATGGAAGACGCGCTTCGGGGCTCATAATGCCACACAAAGCCCCACCCAAGAGGCGGGGGGGGGGGGGTCGGCGGTTTTCTGCTGGGTCGGAGCTGCGCCTGCTGGAGGAAGGGAAGCTACCGCATCTCGGCACGAGTCGCTCATACCGTGAGGGGATTTCGGGGATGTCGGGGTTTTTTACACGCCTTGGCTGCAGGAGCCTGACTAGGAGGCTCAGTTGCTAAGAGGCTGAGCTTGTCGATCAGAAAGGTCGGCAATTCGTACAGGTCTCCTGCGTTGGACTAGATGACCTCCAAGGTCCCTTCCAACTCTGTTACTTAATTTTTTTTTAAAAAAAATTAGGGCATGGTGGACCGTGGGGCTGATGTCCCAAGGCAATCAGAGATAGGTTTAACGTTCACGTTATTTGCTTCGGGAATTAATTGTCATTCTAATTGTAATTTAATTGCAGTTACTAATTCCCCTGTGTCGTAGAGTCCTCCTACGGTCACAGCGATTCAGAGAGTTGGGAGCTAGCAAAACTTGCTTCTATCTGCTTGGGAGCGGTGTGGGTGGCCGACTTTGCGCTCCCCCCCCCCCAAGCCAAGCCTTCCCCCCTTCTGGTTCGCCATGGCATTCTTCGATGAAACCCTCCAATCCAGAATTTTCCTCAGAATAGCTTTAAAAGTCCCATTGCCGTTTTTTTTAAAGGGTTGCTCGCTTCCTATTTTCGTGCCTCGGGTAATTTTCATACTGTAAGCGGGAATGCAGAAACTGATCTTGTAAATTGTTATGGGAAGCTGTTTTTATAGCTGAGTGTGGTTTTTTTTTTAACTGCATCAAGTAAAACTTCCCCAGAAGAAAGTGCATTTGGGGGGATGGGGGAACCTAAAGATTTAGTAGAGGAAAGGAGAAAATCACCTGCAATATGAAGTAAAATTTTGAATGCTGGGAAATCACCCATTGCACAGAAGGTGCTGCTTTGGGGAAATTGCTTTTCATGCAAGGATACCTGGTCATTTTATACCCAGCAATTCAACATAAACCCGATTATGTTGGAAAATCCAGAAAAAAGTGGGAAGAAATAACAAACATCCTTCTACTTTTCTGCAAAACCTTTCCAGCAAATGCTAGTTTGGGTGTTTTTACATCTTTGAAATTAAAAAAAAATCTCACTGTGGCTTAGTTGTATCAGCTCAGTTATTATTAGTGTACACATGTAGCCCACATCCTCAGCCAGTATTTAAACCCTATAATCAAAGCTGATGCACTCAAAACTAACTTTGATGATGGAGAGGAAGGTGGACTCATCAGAGAGTCAGCTACCACAAACTTACAAGACAGGTTGAGCTCTGCTGAGAGAATAACTCCTCCCAAGGCTGAAAGGACTCTGGTTGGTACTGTTCACCTCTTGCTAAGCTGTCTGAACCCAGCAAAGCCATGACATATTTTTGGAAAGCTCTCCCAGGCTGTGGCTTTTCTCGTACAGAAATTCTGCAGTTTCCTACATTGGGCCTCTATGCAGAATCTCCTCTTTTCCCCATTCGCTGCTGGGTTGTTGTTATTTTTTTGGGGGGGGGAATAGTCTGCAAGTGTGTGAGACTTTCGAAACCTCTAACTAATAAAAATGCAGCCCTGCTCATTTATGACACATAAAAGCTGTTGATCCAAAATGCTACAGCCGGTTGTTCACTGATCTATTTCAGGACCATTCTTCACAACTGAAAAAGGTGCGTCACAGGTATGAGCCTCATAGATGGCTTATGGGAATTCAGATAGCAGAGAATTTGCTGGGTAAATAATATAATATGTCATTCCTATGGCTGTATTGGAATGGAAAGGAAAATTTAGAAACAGTTGCTGTGGAGTTTGGTGTGTGTGTGTGTGAAATAAGAGACTGGTAGGTCTCTACCAGGAATGCGGTGGCTCAGTGGCTAAGATGCTGAGCTTGTCAATCAGCAGTTCGAATCCCTAGTACCACATAATAGGGTGAGCTCCCGTTACTTGTCCCAGCTCCTGCCAACCTAGCAATTCAAAAGCACATTAAAAATGCAAGTAGAAAAATAAGAACCACCTTTGGTGGGAAAATAACAGCACTCTGTGCGCCTTCAGCATTGAGTCATGCCAGCCACATGACCATGGAGACTTCTTTGGACAGCGCTGGCTCTTCGGATTAGAAATGGAGATAAGCACTGCCCCCTAGAGTCGGAAACGACTAGCACGCATGTGCAGGGGGACCTTTAATTTCTAAGTGTCTATCTCCTCACTCCTACCTAAAGCTACCATCTTCCAATTATGTTGTTTTCTAATTAAAAGCCTATAAAAATGTCAAGTACTATCCAGTCATATTCATTTCTACATGTGCTCTAGGGACAAATTGAGGGTCTACCCAGTAGCTTCTTGATTTGAACTCCAAGGCTGGTGACTGAATTCTCCAGAAATATGTTTCTTCCGTGTTCTGGGGATCAGATGGGAGTAGCTTAGACATTTTTGTCCTGCGTAACAGCCATAACATTGTCTGAAGTTATTATCTAACTCATATTGTTGGCCACATATTAGATCTTTTTTTTATAAAAAAACTCAGCAGTTAATTCATGATTAGGAAATTAGGTGGGTGGGTGGGTGGGTGTGTTTCTGTTAATATTTTATCATAACAGATCACTTTCACTCATGCTATTGATTTATTTTAAGTGTGGAGGACCAATTAAAACAGCCATCCTAGGTGCCAAATCCCCGTCAGGCCTGTCTATCATTGGAGTATTATATAACCTTGTGAAATTTTAAAAACCATACTTTGACATTCGTATGAGTTTCCCTTTAAATGTTACAAACAGCATGGAGATTGTAATGGAGAAAATCTATGTGGTCACCAAATGTTTACGCTAATTTGGTGGTACATACTTCTGAATCAAGGAGGGGTCCCACATGAACATAATGAATACATGTTTCTCCTGGCCAACTTCTTGTCTTTTCAGTAAATAATACATGCCCATTACCTTATATCTGGCTCACTAGGTAGAAAATCTATTTCACAGGAAGGTTAAAAGTACTTTTATTGAGATAAGACTATATTATCAGAATCTTTAAACATCTGACTATGCTGTACCTCCTTCTCCTTGTACTTCAGTGAATTGGGGGAGTGTCTCGAGTCATTTCTAAATGATTTCTGGATGTTTAAAAAAGTTTAACCTTTCTTGTTTAGATAACAGCTTTTACATTATCTGTCAAAAGTTATCTCTTTTTACCCACTGCACCTTAGGATATGGTACAATAATCTTTAAAAGCGTGAGGCTTTTGTATAAATTACTGCCAAACAAAATATTCTCAACATTTCCTGTCCAGCATCAGCAGGCAAAATACCAACTTGAAAGGCGTACGGTGTGGGAAGCTGTAAGGCATCCTTTTATAATGATGAACCATTAAGGCAAACGTCTACTGGATTGTTATAAATCTTCTAATGGCTTTTCTTAAGCCATATTTGCTTTTTCTTTGAGAGCCACTAGCTCTGCACAACGCTTTAGTTTTTGACAAAGTATATGCTGCATTCCTAATTGGAATTGGAATGTAGTTCCTATGGGAATGTAAGTACCTCTATTATTGAAGAATAATCAGCAATAACAATAGTTCAACTAAATATTGCCTTTATACATCTTTAGCTAAATAATTTCGATGTGTGGAGTCCTTAGTGTTCTCTAAGCTTGATTGCTTGCAGTCATTTCATTATTTAACTGGGTCACATCAGTACTAGCTAGTGTGGGGTTTGCCCTATGTCATATACAGTAACTTGTCCTGCCAACATTGGTAGTATAGTTTTCTCCTTGGTAGTTCCTTGATTAGGGCATTGTTTTCTGTTGGCTTGTCTGGTGATCTGAGTGCTGGCTGTTGGAGAGGATGTGTTGGGGTCTTTTTGTTTCCTTTCATATGGTATACAAATGTAGTTTATCTCTATGTTTGATTCTGATCTCAAGGACAATTACTTAAAATTACCATTACTACTTCCAAGTAGCTAGAGTACACAGTGTGTCTTCTCTTAGAAAACAAACACATTTGTTATCCCTATTTAACTTCAAATGAGGGTTTTTTTAAATGAAAAACAAGTTTTAAAAGACAGTGCAACAATTGCCTGCTTAAGATCAGATTAAAATATTTGAGTAGCCAGTTATGAATTCTACCATCTCTTACTATATTGTGTTCTACAATCCAAAATATTGTCTTGCTAAAATATATAGAGGAAGTTGATGTAAAACAAATCAGGCCATTATTCCATCAAAACTAGTATTGTTGATAAGGATCTAGATACTACATAAAGTGGTTATGTTAATTATTAAATTCATAAGGATGAGAAGGCTTGCGGGGTAACAGCCATCTTCCAATACTAGAAGGACTGTCATAGGGAAGAGGGGCTCAATTTATTATCTCTAACACCTGTAGAGAGGACAAGAAGTAATGGGTGGAAGCTTGTGAGGAGATTCAATCTGGAAATAGGAATTTTCTGACAGAATAATTAATCAATGGAACAGCTTGCTCTTAGAAGTTGTGGTTGCTCCATCATTGGAGATTTTAAAGAAGAGATTGGAAAACCTTTTGTCTGGGATGGTATAAGGATTCCTGCCTTGGACAGGGGGTTGGACTAGAGGATCTCCAAGTCCCTTCCAGTCCTACAATTCTATACACCCCTTTCCTTTAGACGTTGAAGGGACAAACAAAACACTCCTCTTTCCCATGGTAGCCAGTTCTGAGAAAAGGTTACTGGGATGAAATCATCCAATGAGCTTCCATGGCTGGGATTGAATTAGAACTTAAACTTCCTAGCTCTAGTGCAACTTCGGAACCTTTATGTGACACTGACAAAAACATGGTTTATTAAATACATGCGACAGCGGGCTCTTGTTCTCTAGGGTTTACACTGGAGGTTGTTTTTTTTTCCATACATAACAAGATATCAGGGGGCCAAATAAGTACTCTGCTCATGAGCTAGTTTTTCTGCTGAAGCAGCCTGAAGCCTAACCTATCCTAAACTGTATCCCAGTTCTGCTGAACTCAATTCAAAAGCTGCTTCTAAAACTTCATTTTCTTCCATGTCGTTGGTAAGTAATTAATTTTACAAAAAAAAAAAAAACCCTTCCATACAGTATATATTTTATCCAGTGTTTCTATCACAATCAGCAAGTTGAGGGAGGAGTTAAGATTCACATAATAGTAGCAATGCATTACATAAATTAGAATAAATGGAATGAGAGTAACTCTCAGCTACTGCTTCTTGCTAATGACCCCCTGGAAGGGTATGTTTGTTTGTGGGATCATTGAAATGGATGCACAATCGATATCCCCAATATACATGCAATACTTAAAAAACGTGTTAGAAGTAACTACACCCAGCTAAACTCTTCCCACTCAAAAAAAAGCTTTCTTCTCAATATAACAAGGGTTGTTTATCTCTTTGGTACTACTAGTAATCTCTGAAAACTGGATGACTAAGATCATTTCTTTAGACCTTCTTAATCTCTCATCCACCAGACGCGTTAGAAAAAGCCACAAGAGCTTGACCGACAGACTGAATAAAACAGGACACATACACAAAACAATCCTTTATTGCACCATGAACCGTTGCTACAATGAGGGCTGTTAACATTAAACCCCAGTATGAGGTGCAAAGTGTGCCCATGTTCAGGGTATCTACATATTGGCAAAAGACTGTAATACAGAAGACCCTGTTCCCCTCAGAGAAATAAGAGGCCCAGAGTCCCTTTCATCAGAGGAAAACAGTCTTAATTGTGAGCCCCAAATAGGTACAAGGGCCAAAATTGATAAGTTTTTGTGTGTTATGCAGTGGAAAGAATTAAGAGTTTTCAAGGTTCACACCCGAGAAAACGAATGCCAATGACAAAAAGGCTAATGGATGTGCAACAGAGAGATGCAGAATGGATGGAGTGCACATGGACTGCCCCTCAGAAGTGACCGTGCAGTATTGGCATATGACAGATGAAATATGTCAGCCTTAGAGACAGAAGCAATTGTATTGGTAGATAACAGGTACAAAGGAATCCCTTTTCCTATTGGTGAAATATCCCATTAAAAAAATTCTTGCAGGCAACTAGTGTTCCTTTTAAAATGGACAAGTAACAGATTATGCCTTAGCGCTAAAGCAGCAATGATTCAGTCAGCCTCTTTCTAACACTTAAATCTGTTGCATGAATCAGATCTTCTAGGAGATTCCGCTTCTGCATTTCCAATTGTGCAACAATGCCCATCAGAGACTAATTTGCACAAGGGCAGAAAGAGGAAAAAGGGCATTGGTATCTTACCTGATACGCCTCTTCTAATAAGGTGGAGATAGCATCCATGCATGGGTTGACACTGTCCGTGCTCTGATTGGACTGAGTCTGATTACTAATTAATTAACCACTATATAACCCGCCTCCATGAGTGGTACCACCCAGTTTTCCAGCGAAGAGGGGGGAAAAGACAGACTCCTCGTGTTATCCCAACAAAATTCAAGTTTAGTGATTCCAAGAAAAAAAACCAACATCAAAGGGACAATATAAACATCTGAAATGAGATCAAGAAAAACAGTCTCGGGAAGACAAAGAACAGTCAAAAGAAGGGTTGGGATTGGATGCTATCTCCACCTTATTAGAAGAGCCATATCAGGTAAGATACCAACACTCTTTCTCAATAAGGGTGGAGATAGCATCCATGCATGGGACATACCCAAGCCGTACAATTCTCAAGGGTGGGCAATAGACTGTTCCGGGACTGGCACAACTGACCGAACAGTCTACAGCACTCTCCTTCCCAAGGCAGCATCGGCTCAAGCAAACTTGACGGGGGGGTTAGCCTGTGATGAGGCTGGCTCAATGGGGAGGAGTCCCTGCCAGTCAGTAGTCCAGGCTCTTGTCTCCGCTACCTCCCTGCCAGCGCTGGAGGATGACTCAGGCATGCTGCTGTCGGCCATGTCACCAGGGTAAGGCAATATTGCTCAAAATGGCCCCCGCAGCTGTCCATTCGTACCGGGCTCCACCCTCTTCCAAAATGGCGTTCACACCATTTTTTGGTTGGGCCCAGACCCTCCGGCGCGGTGCTAGGCTCTTGAAAGGCCTGCACGCTTGTCCCTGCAATTCGCGGCTTGCCAAGCCTCCCCACGATCTCTGCGGCGCCTGCCTTCATCGCGCTGCCGCTTTAAATGCGAAGGCGGTCTTGTGCGTATCCCCGGGATTGATCCTGCAATTTGTGCGCCGCCCAGCTGCTGGGCTCTCCCCCAGCCTGCGCAGCTATTAAGGACACAAAGGAGCAAAAGGCTGATAGTCCGCGCTGTTCGCCTTTCTCCGCCGCTCCATTTTTTAAAAATCTCAGGTGAGTCGAGAGCACTCTGAGGTGTGCAGGGGAGAGGCGTGAGGCCTGCAGTCAGCAGCCCTTTGGCTCAAGGGTCGGAAGGCCCGGCAGTAGGAGCAGGGAAATATTCACAGCAATCTCAGTGTTATGAGGCAAGGATAACACAACTGTCCCAGAGTGGACTGAGTCAGAAAACTGGGTGGTACCACTCATGGAGGCAGGTTATATAGTGGTTAATTAATTAGTAATCAAGACTCAGTCCAATCAAAGCACGGACAGTGTCAATCCATGAATGGATGCTATCTCAACCCTTATTGAGAAAAAAGCAAACATTAGACATGTACCTGAACATTCAGATGCCCTACTTCAGGAGTTCTCAGTTTAGGATATGCAATGTTGTTGTTTTTTAATGTGAAAGGACCTTCAAATGTTCAGTTTTCACTTTACACATCCAAAATCCATCAAATAAATAAACTGTTTCCAAGCTCCTTGAGGATGGAAGCTAGTTGAAATCACATTTAATAAAGGCAGGCCAATCAGACCACCAACTTTTCTTGCGGAACAGAACTCGGTTCCAAAGATCGTCTGCAGCAAGAATAGTTGGTGGAGAATTCCTGAGGGGAAAAAATAAATGTTTGTGATGGTTGAGAATTTATGCTCATCTGAAAGGCTGAAACAAGGGACGGGTCATGCAGAAGTAAAGAAAAATCATACAAATTACACTCATAATGGCAGCTGTAAGTGGGGAAAGATAAGTGCCATTTCAGGCAATCATCTTAGAAACCAGGCGGTGTTCTCAGTTTACTTCAAGTTCTCCTGACAGGAAAGGCTGCTGAGGGCATCACAGCTCACCAAGCCTAGATTTCTGGGTGTGGAGCAGCAGAAAGTTTCATTTCCAAGGGCCGACTGCCTTGCCCCCACTCTCAATCCACATCAAGTTACCCTGGAACAGCGCTTTTTATTGGCACAGTATCTTGCAGTGCCCCTGATATAGTAAGGTCAAGAACCTGTTTTCTCCAGAGTAACCTGTAGAGAAGTGATGCGACCTCCTAGCACTCTGAATAGCAGCACCCTACTCGGGGCAAGAAGAGGCCCTTCTCCCCAGAAGTAGCAACTGGTGACTTGATTCTGGTCACTTGAAGCTCCACAGTTGTAGAGGTTGACCACTTCATTTCTTCAGCCAAGACTCATCTGTTAGGTGGAAATGGAATGAAATTAATGGCCCAGAAAAGTCCTCATCCTTGTGGAATCAGAATGACACGACCCAGCTTCAAACCCGGAAGGGGAAAGAAATGGTAGAATTAGTATGAAATAACTTCATCACTCGTGTTCCCTAACTTCAGAGCCAAAATGCATCTTTTCCATTCAGGATAATGCAAAAAAAAAAAGGTCACATTTGAAAACTACAGTTTAGCTAGCTCCAATAATATACATGTAAAAGCCAAGGGGGAAAAACCCGGAACAATTATACTGCAGAGTACATACTTAAAATATTTCTACTTGGATTATTTATCAATACAATGCAGAGACCTCCACCTGAAGTGGACATAGGTGTGCAAGTAACTTCTGTCAGGAAAGTGTTAAACTAAATGCTTATTTTCTCAGAGCCATTTGTCGATTGTGAAGCATGGCTAAACAGGCCTGTGCATTCCTGAATGTTTCAAGCCATATTTTGCTATCCGAATACAAATTTCCACACAACTCAACAATGTAAATATTGTTTTGAAGAATACATATCTTTTTTACCCATCATGGACACTAGTTACCTTTCTGTCCCTAATAACTGGCCATTTCCTACTTCATCTTAGCAATTCTATATAAAATAACTACGATTTTATGATTATGATTCTCAACCTTTTCTTCACCACAGCCCCCTTTAAATACCTTTTGTGGCATGGACCATGGCCACGGACCATCAAAACTTTAAATCATAACATTTTTTTCAAGACTTTGCAGACCCCCTGGGATGTCATCACGGGCCTCAAGACCATAGGTTGCGTATCAATGCTATCATCATCACCACTTTCTTTCTGCCCATCTTTCTGCCCATAGGATGTTCAATTTATTTACCTTTCAAAGCCGATAGCTCAAGCTAGCTACTTTGGCTGGATGTGTCACAGCCCAGAAGTTACGCCTGCTTTGCAATTTTTGGAAGACATTGTAGTTTCTCCTCCGCTCACGCTTGAACTTCTTAATTTTTTTCACCTACGAATAAGATTATGTATTATTGTCTAATTCCTGATACTGAAACTGTGACATAGGAATTGCCCTACAGAAATACCAAAGTGTAGAGTGGACCATACATTTCTATAAAAGACTGGCTTTAAAACAAGAACTGAATTTGTAAAAGTATTTCCAAGTCTTCACTTTTTCCAAAAACCATAAGCGTTCTAGACCATCTATCAAGCATTCCAAGTTTTTCCAAGACTGTTTTACTATATTTATATTAGTATTTACTATATTAAAACAACAATGGGGAAAAGTGTCGGAGAAGCTGAAGCATCAGAATTTACTACTATGGGGTTCTAACTAAATCCAAGATCTAACATATCCCCAGGCTATATTTCTTTATCTTGCACTCTTACCCTGCATTCACCAACTATCTGGACCCTGTAGTATGCTCAGTGAAAATTATGCTTATTTTTCCGCTGGATGGAGAAATGCTTATTTCTAGACTTAACAACTTCTGCTATGGAAATGTAGGCCAGACCTTCCCATCATTTACATTAAACTCTGTTCAGTGGAATTTATTCCTGTCCACAGGATGGAAACCATCAAATAAATGATCTTGCCAGCCTGACATGGGCAGAGGCAGAGAAAAATAAACTGTTTCCCACATTAAAACAGAATGTAACTTTGTACACCCAAGGATGGTCAAAAGTTTGGGTTATATTCTTGGACTTACTGTCAGGCCTGCAGCCATCTTTTCTTTTGGATCTTTGACCTGCCACACTTTCTATTATTCTGCTATGCATTTTCTATTCTGGGAAAATGGGAGGGGGGATTGTAAGAGTGAGATGCGATGTAGCCATAACAAAATTCTTTCTAGAAAGCCAAGGTCATCTTTTGTCTTTGCATCTCTGCACCTGAGCAGAACTGGATAGGTGGAACTGCCAGCATGGCAGTGGAAGATTGGACCGTGTGATGGACTTGTGGGTGTGGGGGCAAGAGCTTGAACTTTCAACTAGGTGGGGAAAACCAGGAAGCTTTCAGATTCGGCTTTTTCCAGATATGCCAACATGGCTCTCTTAATAAATTGGAACTTTGTGGAATGCTTTGCCTCGGACTCTGATTTAATTTTGTATGCTATTTGGAACCCTGACATTATTGCTTTGTGTGTTTTCTGACCAAACTACATTGCAACAGCAATGCATGCATATTTAACAAAACTATCAATTTCAAAACAGAAAAATTTGAAACTCAGTCCAAATGGTGGAGTTGGGGCACTGGTTAGGCTCACACGAAATGGCTCCATACCTTTCCACCATCAAATTCTTCATCCCAGTCATCAAGGATGGACTGCTTCTGGGACCATCTAGCATCATGCATGGCATCCTGGCTGATAGCAGATGCTTCACCATTCCATGTTAAAACTGTAGATTAAAAGTACAGCTGAGAATGGCAGCATCCAACGTCTTTATTTCAGCTTACAATGGATTCTTTATTTCTGCCCCGAAGAATCAAGCATCTATTTTCAGAAGTACAGGCAGGGAAATAGGAACACCTTACATTCACACGCTGCCATCATAAATCTCAGAAGGCCATCACAAAATAACAGGTCAAAATAAAAGGTCATTATTGGTGACCTTTTTTGCCAGCTTCCTGCAAGCAAAGTCACTGGGGAAGCCAGCAGCAGGTCGCTAATGACAGCCACATGATGCCTTCAGTGATTTGCTTAATAATGACAATTGGAAGTTCAGGATTTTCTGTCCTTAATTGGCGTTGTCACAACCATGTTGTTTACTAACAAGAATTCCAATTGCCATCATTAACTACCTGTGAATGTGTTGCCCCCTTTTTTCCTTTATCTTAATTAGAAAGTGAAGTGCAAGACATACAGTAAAAATTGTATAGTAACTAGCATGCAGCTTGAAAGAGCATTCATGTTCCCAGTGAGAAAGGCTTCCAAAGTCCTTGTGAAAGCTGTTAACTGGAAAAGGAGGGAAATCCAAAATCACTGAGTGTACCTTGCTTTCCATAAGCTTTATCCAAAGAATCCTTCAGTAGCTCCTGAACTACATCAACTGGTCCACATTCGTGCTGCATAATTTCCTTCTTTGGGCTCAGGACATTGAGGGAGAACTCATCCCTATGTCTGAGCTGGTTGCCCCAAGCCAATGCTGTTGTGAAAAGAAAAAGGTGAAGAGCATATTAATGTAAGAAAGGTGTACATGCAAATCTCCTCTTTCCTGCAAAGCAGGTAGCAATAGCATTGCTATATAGACTTATATATTGCTTCAGAGTGATTTACAGCCCTCTCTAAGCAGTTTACAGAGTTAGCCTATTGACCCCCAACCATCTGGGTCTTCAGGTAGGACAGTGCAGTCTTAATGCAGTGGAATGGCAGGCAAATTTCTCACTTCCAAAGTGAACGCATATAAGACATTAGCACATACTGAAGTATTTTAGCTCTGCCAATTATTCTTCATTGCACAAAATATCTCGTGAAATAGTCTGTTGCAATTCAAGCATTTATAGCCAGAATCTATCCTCCAAATCCATTCCTTTTCAGAATATCTCCACATGTCTGTGTGCAGGAAAGAGAGGGGCCGTTTACTTCTTTCAATCAAGGCTGATGAAACGCTAGCAATGTGGCTTATCCAGGAACAGATGCCTAATCTGTGAAATCCCCAAATGAGGTTTGGTTATAAACACTAGCGACACAAAAGGATCTTGGCGAAAATATCTTGGAATTAATGCAATACACTGGTGCCAACAGATGCTTCTATTTTAATTTGGATGTACAGACATCCGCTCTTATTTCTGATGATAGATTTTTATTTACAATTCAGCTGGAGTGCAGTAAGTGGAAGGTCACCTACACCACATAAAGGAAGCGACAAAACTATTTCAGATGGGGATGTGACATGAATACCTTCATTATCCAAATTTTGACCTCCATTGCTTCCCCCTACCCAATCAACTTTGATGCAGGGGTATTACCAACCTGGAGGGCTGTCTCTAGCCACAGAAAGTCCATTCTCGTTTAGTTCTTCTTGGGGGCTACAGACTTCAGCCACATGAGAATGCAGTATCTTTCTTTGCTTATCTTTGTGGTGCTCACTCTCTCCAGAAGAAGTGCTCTTGTCTGAACTGGGTGAAAGTAATTGCTTCTTCCTTTTCTTCTTCTTTTTTGTCCTACAGGAGCTGACTTCAGGTGGAGGAGAGCAGCTGTACAAAACAGATAAAAGGGTTTGTTGTTGTTATTGTAAGCTTTACCAGTAGACCAGACAAGAAACCTGGCCAGAGAAGCTTATTTTCTCCACTGTAAAGCTACTTTAACAAAATCTTGCAAGTCTAAAAGTACAATCTTCATGCTATCTCTTTTAGAGAAACTAAAGTTCCTTCTGACCCTCTTTGCCCAGCCCACTCTCCAGCTGTGGGCTACGCTATCTCTTATCATGCCCTAGGCAGCATCTCTCTGCCTTGTCTTCCAAGATCTTTCCCACATACCATTACAACTGGTCAAGTAAAACTTTGACTTGAGACAACCAGCCAAGCACTTACCAGTTCACAGGGGACAATAAAGATGAGCAGTCTTCCTCCCTTTGCTGCAGCCCTTTCTTCTTCTTTTTCCTCTTCTTCTGGATGGAACTACTTTGACCAGTAGCTACTGCCCTGTCACCTCCAGCCCTTTTCTCTTCCTCTCCCTTCTTAGTCTTCACCAAGTTGGCTTCCTGTGCAGGGGAGATCACAATGCTGCCATTTCCCTCAAATTGCCTCCTCTTGCAAGGAGGACTGGAGAGCCAAGTCCTCTCACCATTGAAGTCTTTCATGTTTCGGCTACCATGGCCATCCTGCTCTTCCACTGGGGAGCTATGCTTCCTTTTTTTCTTCTTACTGCTGACAACGGATGGCTCTTTGCTGTTGTCTAGATAACAGAGGTGTGGTGCCGAGGTGGGTACAACAGGTGATGGAAGAAGGGTGGCAGCAGAGAGGCAGCATGATTTGAAGCTGGATGAGGGCATGGAGTTGGCAAAGGGACTGTTGGCTGTTTGTGGAACTGCTGAAGATTTGGAAGCAGGTGAGACCACCCTAGAGAACCACATAAATATAAAGTTAAGAAGACCCAGCAGATTCTGAAGCTTTAAAATTTTTGGGAAAATATCATTGCTGTTGCAATTCTCTAAAGGTTTCACTAATTCAATGTACAAACAGAATGGCATTATCATATATCTGATTGCTTCCAGTGAAGATTAGAATTACATTTTTTTCTTCTTTAAAAAGATACAAGTACCAACTTGGATTACAAGTATCTCAATTCCAGAACTGGAACTATCAAAGATTTTACACCACTTTAGTTTCCATCCAAAGAGAATCATTTGGCTGGGCATAAATTCAGGATTGTCAACTAACATACTTCTAAGCATGGAGCTTTTCCAATTACAGAATTTCTATTTCCTTTTTTCACTGCCAAATCTGCAACCACTATATTATGTAACAATGGCTGGGGCACACATTAAGCTGGATTTTAAAGTGGCTTGCATGATTGCAACCTATGCAGGAGTGAAATTCTGCAGGTTCTGGAGAATTGATAATGGAAATTTTGAGTAGTTCAGAGAATTGGCAAATACCACCTCTGGCTGGCCCCACAGTGGGGTGGGAATGGAGATTTTGCAATATCCTTCCCTTGCCACGTCTACCAAGCCATACCCACAGAACCTGTAGTAAAAAGAAATTAATTTCATCACTAAACCTACGTGTTATAGGCGAACTAGGTAACTGGGGCTTATTTCCCAAATCATTATAATAAATCAAGATTGATGTAAACACTAATTTGTTCTTCTCTTTGCAGATTCATCTGAAGATATTTTATAGTTCACAAAAATAGTGATGTTCCAATGTAGGATAGGAATGAAATGTTGCTGTCCCATATTACTTCCAGTTTATATCTAAATGACTGGAAAGCATTTCTCTTCAATATTTCCATTGTTCTGTTAATCTAGTTGTGCCTTTTGTTCTAGAATTCTTTTTTTTTTTTTGTGGCAGACATCTAATCTACACTAGTTCTCAAATTTTAAAAAATGTACATCCTATGACTTTTTGCTAAATAAACTCACCTACACCAGTTGCTCGATTTACTTGAAAAAAAATGTTCTAGCACGTGAAGCATTTAACTATTGAGCAGCAGGACTGCATTTTGTTTCCAAAGATTGATCTTTTGCTACAAAGTAAATTTATCAATAGAAATTTTAGATAAGGTGCTGATCGGTTCACAGGTCAATTACTGGACCTAATAGCAGTAGGGTCACTTAGACTTATATACTGCTTCACAATGCTTTTACAGCCCTCTCAAAGCAGTTTACAAAGCCAGCATCTTGCACCCAACAATCTGGGTCCTCATTTTACCCACCTCGTAAGGATGGAAAGCTGAGTCAACCTTTAGCCGGTGAGGATTGAATTCCTGGAAGTGAGATGAATTAGCCTGCAGTACTGCATTCTAACCACTGTGCAACCACAGCTCTAATAAAAGCTTTCAGGAAACAGAACTTACCAATATTAAGTTATGCAACTAGAAACTGTTCTCAGGCATCATCTCTAGCCGAGCAAATTATGCTTCACCTCCCTGAATGCAATTTTCAGTCCCAGAACATGGATTTAAAACAACAACAACAACAACCCTGAACCAACCAGATTCCTCTGAGCTAGCAGGCTTTTAACCCAGAAATATTTAGGCAAATCACTGGGAGGGATTCCAAGAGAGACTTTAACTAACGAAAAGGCCTTACTGAGGACAGGATTAAATACCGCAGGTACCCATATTCCAAAGGCACATGGGCCACTTATGACGCAGGCTGTCCTGCCCTGAAGCCCCACTGGCCATAGCTTACCTGGCTTGGATGGGTGCAGCAGCGCAGACGAATTGGGTGGTATATGTGGCAGCTGGGGGGAAATGGGGCGGTGCCTGATGCTCATTGCCGCTCACTTTCCGCAGGGTGTTGCTGCCCTGTAGTTATCGACATAAATAAAAACTTGGTGGTCTGAAAGGAGGTTTCCATGACCCCAGGGACAGCGGGTGGCGTAAGAAGAGAGGGTGGGCACAAAAACAAAGAGAGGTAGGGGTGGAAGAGGGAGGGGAAGAAGAATCAGAAAAGTGTTTGTGGTTAGAAACAGAGGGAAAACAAGGAAGGACATGTCAAAAGACAGAAGACGTGTTAGAATAAATAACAGGCCACTGGCACCTCCCCATTTCCCAGGACATGCTAGCTTTATTCCTGAAGACCACACCCCTGCCAAGATGCTCTCTTCTGGCCTAAGGAAGCAAAAGGGTCTCCCTCTCCCTCTCTCCAAGCAGCCTCATTTACTTGCAGAAGCAGCAGAGGGGGTAGACAGGCTGTGGATCAGGACCAAGGGCTGCTCACAAAGCCAACAGGGCCTTCCTCAAAATCGCACCCCCAAGAGGGTGACCAACGTATGGCAATTCTCACCATGGCCAAAGGGGGAAATCTTGTTACTTTTGTATTTTAGCAATATATCCACAGTGCTTTACAGCCCTCCTTGAGAGGTTTACAGAGTCGGCCTATTGCCCCCAACAATCTGGGTCCTCATTTTACCAACCTCAGAAGGACGGAAGGCTGAGTCAACCTTGAGCCTGGTGGGATTTGAACTGCAAAATTGCAGGCAGCCGACAGTCACAGTCAACAGAAGTAGCCTGCAGTACTGCACTCTGGCCACTGAGCCATATCAGCTTTGTTTTACTCAGTTAATATCACCTTAACTGTTCAATTCAATACTATTTTAGATTTTTTTTTGTCCTGGACCTGTTCTCTTCTTAGAATGCAGTGCCATTCAAATGGTCTAGTATGGCTCTTGGTTCCCGTCCCCCCCCCTCCCGCCCGGCCTCCAAAAAGGTTCTAAATCTTACTCTTCATAGCCAGAAAGAGGAGGAGGGAGGAAAGCAAACTCAACATGTTTCACCCAAAGGCCATGGGAAAACAGTCACAGACTGCAAGTATAAAGGTTACTTCCTGCAAATGCTGTCTATCGCTCCAGGGCATTGCAAATTTGCTAAATGAGGCATTATTTTGGCAACTGCCTGCATATACAGGGAGTCCTTGACTTACAACAGTCCGTTTAGTGACCATCAAAGTTACAACACTGACAAAAGTGACTTCTGACCGTTTTGCAGAGTGACAAACTTTGCAGCATCCCCATGATCATGGGACCAAATTCATATGCTTGGCAACCGGTTCATATTTATGACCATTGCTGCATCCCAAGGTGATGTGATCACCTTTTGCGACCTTCTGATCAACACAGTCAATGGGGAAGCCAAATTCACTTAACAACTGAGGCAAACAAAGGTCACATAATGGGGCAAAAATCACTTCACAACAAAAATTGGGTGCTCCATTGTGGTAATAAGTCAAGGACTGCCTGTAGATGCCTCTAAGCATACAGCGCCTTTACTGGTGGAAAGACCACCTGGTTTTCCTTTATCAAGCTTTCCCTTTTCTCACCACTCCTCTCCCTTGACCTCTGGAGAACGGTATGCTCAATTCCTTCACCCAAACGCACCTTCCTGGCAGAAAGCGCCAGTTTCTTTGCAGGTGGGGGCGACATGGTGCTTCCCAACTCCAGATTGGCTAAATTAGTCAACAACGGGGATTTCATCTTCGCAAACTTGGTGTCCTCAGAAGTGTATTTCCCAGACACACAGTCCGATTCCTGAGAGGAAGAGTAGCCATCAGCTCCTACTGTGGCCTGAGAAAGTCCCTTAATTGGCTTATGAGCTGGACTGGAGGAAGATGAGCTGCTAGAAGATGACGAAGATGTCAAGGAGGAGTCCTTGCTTGGTAGCTCTGTACCTTCCTCGTGTGCTTTGGCTTCGGGGGTTCCTCCAGAGCTGCCCGACAGCTGCAAAGATGCCACCAAGTTCTTAGCTCCCCAGAAGCTCTGCTTGGCTAACTCCAGTTTAGCACTGTCAGCCTGACCAAAATCCTGAGAAGTCTTGCGAGACGAGGATGCCTGCTTCTTGGATCTCTTGCTTAAGTCGTCCAAGAAAGCCGGCTTGCTGGAGAGTTTAGGAGATGAGAATCCAACAGCAGGTATGAGCTTGGGAAGAGGAGGAGGAAGTATCCCATTCTGAGTTTTGTTGTTGGAAACAAAGGTGTTGCGGGAAACAGGAACACCCGATTCCTCAGGGTCTGAAGCCTTCTTAACCTGAATCACGTTGTGTCTCTATGGAGAAGACAGACAGAAGTGCTGGATCAATAGAAGTATATATTGCACCACTATCTGCATAATAGGCACATACACATGTACCTAAAAGATGAAAAGTGGCCTTGCCAAATGAAATAAGGCAAGTTGCTATTATATATATTAAACCTAACCATCTTAAGATTCAACCTCACTTGATCGACTCAAATAAGTTAAATGGAATTACTACAGATTACAGTGAAATTCTGCTTTCTCTGCACAAGTTCCCACAACAATAAATCTGTACAGCTAGTAGCCAGATTTGAGAAATTAAAGGCAGAGCAACATTTTTATTGCTTGGGTGGGGGAGCATTCTTATTTGATAGCTATACTATATGGTTTCCTCTTCACTGGGCCAAAATTGACTACTTGGGAGACAAATTTTCCCACCCATGCTTTCTCTCCTAGGTTCACACAGACACATGAGATCAATTTTGGAGTGTGACTCTGGTGTGCCACTCACTTTGTTTATCAGTGGTGATGCAAGGGTACCATTAGTTGCACTTTTCTTCAAGTGATCAGAGGAGATGTTTGTTCGGCTGGGCATTGAGCAATTGCTTTTGGAGACAAGTCCTTCAGGATTCTTCTTAGTGCTTGGAATCCTTAAAGAAAAACAAATTATTTCATTGATTTATTCATCCATTTGCCTGATCCTTTGCCTTTCATGAAACATTTTTATGAAGTATGCCCAGCAGCTAACTAGGAATGAGGGTTAACTATTTGAACACTGGAAAGTTGGGAGCCGCTGTCCCAAGGGATTATTTAGTTGCTATGTATTTTGCATACGTTACTCCGTGTAATAGAGTTCTGAAGACTATTCAACTCAAAAGCTCCCGGGATTGAGGATGTCCACAAAAACATAGGAAGCCGCCTTACTTCATGTCAACCCATTCATATAATCTGACTCTGTACTGTCTGTATCAATGGGCAGCAAATCAGAGGTGGAATCTTTTTCATCTCTGTTTGAAGGTGCTGGGGATTGAACCCAGAATTTTTTTTCCATAGCAAGCATGCTGACCCTTCCCTAACAGAAAGGATGGCTTGATGCCATGATACAGTGAACACATTTCCCAATAATTAACCAGGCCAATTCAGGTCATGAGTGGTACAAGGAGATGCTTGATACTTAGGCTACCTCCCAGCCATCCAGACTTGCAATGGGTCAGCCAACTAGGTCAGTGATGCCTAAGCTTTTTGGCACCTTTTCGGCATGCGCACACCAGAGCACTGGAACCTGGAAGACAGCAGCTGGCTGATGAGCACATGTGCCATCACCAGCTCCTCTTCTGGCTTCTGTCGTGCGTGCTGGACAACTGGTACAGCGCACATGTGCACCGGCCAACTGCTCTCTTCTGGGTTCCAGCACGTGCATTTTCGTGCAAAGACCAGCCGCCCAGCACACATACATGCAACAGAACCTGGAAGAGCAGCTGGCGATGGTGGGCATGCCCACAGAGAGGGCTCTGCGTGCCACCTCTGGCATGTGTGCCAAAGGTTTGCCATCATGGAACTAGGTTATCCCTAGTATTAATGTTATCAATTTTTGTTAGATAATAATCCTGAGGTGGAACACAATAAAATCCTATCAATTTTCACCAACTTTTAAAAAGGGCATAATGTAAGAAAGCATAAAACAAGAATGGCCTAGGAGACACCAGCTCAAATATCAGGGTGACAATAACAACACCCTAAGGGAAAGTCGGAGAACCTAATAACCCCAAACATTTCTTACCTAAGGTAGAAGAGTACATAGGCCTGTTGGTTGAGAACAACTTTGATGTTGCTTGAATGTACCAGAGAATCATTCATCTGGTACCATTGCCCATTACTAGCCTAGATGTACAAAGAAATAATAATTGGTCACTGTTCCCTAGCAAATCATAATTATCCTCAAAAGATGATTATATGCATATATTCATTTATTTCATTCATTTATTAGTAGCAGCAAGAAAATCAGGAAAATCAGCCCAACTACAGCACTGTCTAAAGAGTAATACTGGAGATTATCTTAGAAGGTGGATAATGTCATACCTAATCCTAATATACTTTGCCTTTGGTGTCTAGCTAATTGATGTTATTAGACTTAAGACATTAGGACAATCACTGTCTGGACTGAGCTCAACTGAGCTTATGATGTCACATCACTTCCAGTAATCTGTAGCTTGGACATCTCAGAAAATCCCCAAATCACAGGTCCTTCAATAACCAAGAAAATTTGGAGATGGACACAGAAGACACAGAAACATTCTACATGGATATTAAGAACATCCACAGGGAAACAAAGCTAAAATGTTCTGGTGGTACACAGCAATTTTGTAAATTTTCTCAAAAGGCATGGAGATAAAGCCTCTCCCCCAAGGCTAAAGCACACTGAACAACTGTTACCCACACAAAGACCCACCTTGACATAGCAGTAGTAATGCCCTGCATGGCAGCTGTATCCTGAATGCACAAGTACAGCATAGAGGCCATACATGACAGCGTCCCCACTGCTCTGCGACATGTAAGGACGAATATTCAGGAATTCAGGGTAACCCACGTCCTACGTGAGAGAAAGAAAAAATTCGTAAGAATGTGTTCCACTTTCTAGCGACCTGCATGAAGAGCATCAGCCTCACCAGGCACAAGTCAGTGATCTATAGATTGAACTCTCTATAGATTGCATTGAGCTGTCTAACAGACTGACATCCATTCTTAAGGTCAGAGGTACTGGCCATCTGGACCCACCCTTCTCTTTCTGAGAAGGGACCACCCTCCCCCTTTCCTGATCACCTTGGTAATCTTGCCCCCACTGAAGTTGGCAAAGCGCTTGAGGGAGATGGTAAGGACATTAGAGGCTCGGTGGATAGTAAAACGCTTGCTGGCAGGAACTTTCTTCTTGCATCTGCATGGAAGAGAAATGGATGAGTTCTGTACACCTGCTCAAAACATGAAGTACTTGGAACACAGAGCCAATCCCTAAACATCTATCCTCAATAGAGGGTGCAGCTTCTGGACGGCCACTAACAGAGGCATGTTTGAAGCATCTTAGGAAGGGCTCTCAGTCTGCCACATACCTGAAAGGAAGACAGCCCTAAATTTAAGGCCACCCCCCAAAAAAAAGTGGTTTTAAAAACTCTCCTGCTCCCGTTATTATACTTGCACCAAGTTTAAAGAGAGCCCTCCATTTTAAGGACAAATTATTTAAGAAAAAATAAGTCACATGCACTGGATAAATATTTAGGAAAATTGTTGACTTCAAGTAGTAAGTGGCTATCCCAAATGTAAATATATATCTCTCAAAATTTTATTTTTACTCAGTTATTTCTTCATGACCCCATCCCTGCCGACTGATTAATTTATAAATGATTAGGTGGAGTAACCTTGCTTTCCTATTTCTTTAGATCTCATCAGAAGTTGCAGAGATATGGTTAAACAAGATAAACAATCTTTCTTCCATGAAAGACAAATATACCTATCCCAGGGTAATGCTGCAGGATCCAATCTCGGTCAATCACCAGGACCAGAGTGTCAACTTCGAACCGAACCTGGCAACAGCCATCTTTCTGTTCCTCAGTTGCCACACAGAGGGGGAAGGAGGTTGGAACGCATTACTAGACACAACAGAGAGCTTTCTCGTGAGAACCAAGGTCATCTCTACTGGCAACATAAGGTTGGGGAAGGAGTGCCTGTAGAGCCTGCCAATTAATCCAATTGGCCAACGTGACCTGTGACACTTGGAGATGGGGTTATTTCCTAGTTTACTTATACTGAAACCACCGGAAAGATTTAGATTTGAAGCTGTGCCGATATGATGTACTCAATAAAGAAGACCTTTGACAAGGATCCTAATCTCAGAATTCTGATTTGCTTGGGTTCATTAGTCGGAGTCTTGATACAAAGATTTTGCCTTGGAAGTTCAGAAGACAAAACCTCTGATCCCGGTGACCAACCCAGATTGGATCCTGCAATTCCTTCTTTTCTTTCTTCCTTCCTTCATTCCTTCCTTTTTTCTTCCTTCCTTTCTTCCTGTTCTGATCCAGCCTTATTCAAGGTTATTATTCAAGGGTTTTTTCAGCAACTATATAGTAGGGAAGAAACTTCTGAGCATCAAATTAAGGAATTTTTAGATAATGCAAATCTACCCAAGATCTCAAATGAAGCGAAAGGGTACTAAACCAAAAGATAACAATAGATGAATTAGAAAAGGCAGTCAAAAAAATGGAAAACAACAAAACTCCTGGCATGGATGGTTTGCCAGTTGAAATCTATAAAACTTTTTTGGAAATCTTAGGACAAGAGATGATAGTAATATTTAATGCTGTCTTGACGGATTCTATCGCACCGAAATCGTGGGCTGAGGCCTATATAACCCTTTTGCCTAAAGCTGGAGCTGACCGTACCCAAATTAAAAACTATAGGCCCATTTCACTTTTGAATGTGGATTATAAAATCTTTGCAGCTATACTGGCGGATAGACTTAAATTCTTCCTTAGTAAATTTATACACCCTGATCAGAACGGCTTCTTGCCGTCAAGGCAATTGAAAGATAATGTTAGAATTATTTTGGATGCCTTAGAATATTATGAAGCCCGGCCGGATAAACAAGTGGCCTTTATGTTTCTTGACGCACAAAAGGCTTTTGATCAGGTAAATTGGAAGTTTATGTTGTCACAATTAGAAAATATGAAGTTTGGAGAAAACTTCTTAAACGCAGTTCGGGCAATTTATGTACGACAAACTGCGACATTATTGGTAAATGGAGAAGAGGCGGGCGATATTGAGATTGGTAAAGGCACAAGACAAGGATGCCCACTATCCCCCCTACTGTTTATCCTTACATTAGAACCCCTTCTTAGAATAGTGAGGAGTGATATACAAATTAAAGGGTTACAAGCTAAAGCTCAGGAATTCAAGGTCCAGGCTTTTGCCGACGACCTTGTTTTTATTCTGGAGGATCCTATGGCTTCTGGGATACAACTTCTACGTAAAATAGAGGAGTACGGCATGATAGCAGGGCTACGTATAAATAAAGAGAAGACAAAACTGTTAATTAAGAATATGACTTTGAACCAGAAAAGGGAAATACAAAGTCTGCAATACTTGGGAATTTGGCTCAAGGAGAGATGTTCCTCTATCAAAGTAGATAACTATATGAAATTACTACAACAGGTATCTAAGGACATGACTAACTGGAGTGGTAAACAACTATCTTTGATGGGCAGGATTGCGACAGTTAAGACACATGTACTACCGAAATTTTTGTTTTTGTTTCAAACGGCACCAACTAAATTGGACAATTTTTTTAAAAAATCCTTGGAGACAATAGTGGCTCGATTTATATGGCAAGGCAAGAAAGCACGAATCAAAGCCCAAATGTTGCAAAAACGTAAAGAACTGGGAGGCTTCGGAGTACCCAACTGGGAAGCATATTATAATGCAGCAATTATGACATGGGTGAAAGATTGGGTGACGTTGAGTAGAAGGCACCTATTGGCTATAGAGGGACACGACCTCCCCCAGGGATGGCACACCTCCCTCTGGCAAAAAAGAGATACCCCCCATAGATACTTCATGGGACATTATATTCGGAAGATTTTGATGGGGGTGTGGGAAAAGATGAGGAAAAAATACTATCTTAGGGTTCCGTGCTGGCTGGCATCGTTAGAGGCCTTAACACATCCCAGTGTATTTAATTGGACAAGAAACATAACATATAAAGACATTATGACAGAAGATGGCAACATGAAAACAAAGATGGAATTAGAGCAGCAGGGCAGGAATCTGGAATGGTGGGAATATTTACAGATTAGAAATAGGTTTAAAAGCGATAAGGTACGGTTTGGGATCTACCCAAACCCTCACGGGCTAGATAAGATTTTGTTTGGTGGAGATAAGAAAATGTTATCGAAGATTTATCAGTTTTTGACCTGTCAAGATGCTAAAGAAGAGATGGATAAAAGCCTTCTAATAACATGGGAGAGAAACTTTGGCTATGAGATTGAAATGGGCAAATGGTGGGATCTATGGAGTAAGACTATTAAACTTACAATAGCTACAGCATTTAAAGAAAACATATACAAGATGGCTTATAGATGGCACCTCCCCCCAACGAGGTTAGCCAAAATATTTCCTGGGTTATCTCCACTGTGTTGGAAATGTGGAAGAAGGGATGGCACGTTCTACCATATTTGGTGGTCTTGTACTGAGGCCACGAAATACTGGAGAAGGATTCAAAAATGGCTAAAAGAGGTTACTAGGGCAAGCATGGAATGGAAACCCGAGAATTTTTTACTAAGCATACAACCAGAAAACATGAGTAAATCTATATGGTATTTGAGCCTACATATAATTGTGGCTGCAAGAATAACCTATGCACAATTTTGGAAATCTACTACCATACCACCGTAATTAAAAAGATCTATGAATGTGCAGAAATGGACAGAATGACAGGTTGGCTGAGGGACAAAGGAGAAACAGAACATTATCTTAGCTGGAACCTATGGTATATGTGGGCGACAAGGAGAACAGCAGGGACTTAAAACGGGGAAAGTTAAATAGCAGTTGTTAACAATGGGAACTAAAAGTGAACGTGGGTATTGTAATAGATCCCTGAACTTTGTAACGAGAAGATGTTGCTTAGAGACTAAACAATGAGGAAGGAAAAAAAAAGTTGGGCTGTGAATGACTGTCACCGCGGGGGGGGGGGGGTGTTGTATGTTTAAACTGAATTTGTATTTGTATGTTTTATCCTTAAAAAATGTATAACTAATAATGACTATTAAAAAATAAATAAAGAAGACCTTTGACAAGGATCCTAATCTCAGAGTTCTGATTTGCTTGGGTTCATTAGTCGGAGTCTTGATACAAAGATTTTGTCTTGGAAGTTCAGAAGGCAAAACCTCTGATCCCGGTGACCAACCCAGATTGGATCCTGCAATTCCTTCTTTTCTTTCTTCCTTCCTTCCTTTTTTCTTCCTTTCTTTCTTCCTGTTCTGACCCAGCCTTAGCAGAAGCAAGAAACAGACTCCTTGTCACAAAACCCCCCTCTTTATTTACCTCTTGTGAATTAATTGCATTCACCCACCGAAAAGTCCAGGCAACAGTCCTTCAAGGAGTTAATTGCAGTAACAGACCTTATCAGTTCTTTGCGATAATAATTGCAAGGCCCTGAGCTCCCAGCTGATCTTCAGAAATACAAACTGTTGTCTCCTACGACCACCAATCCCCTTTTCTTCTATTTATTCCCCAGCCAGGAAGGGGCCATTCAGCGTCCACATGTGCTTTGCTTTCCGAGTCAACTCCTTGTCCTCCATTGTTCACGTCTAACTGCTCTGCGCATATGTGCATCTGGAACAAGCTCCAGCTGTTCTTCCTCCTCACTCATATCAGCCTCCAAAGGCAGTTGCCTCTCCGGTGGTTGGGAAATGTTGGATGGCCCTAGCTCTATCTCTGCGTCCGATGCAGAGCATCCATCAGAGCCTTCCTCAGACTCCAGAACTGGCCCAAGTTCCTCCCCAACCTCATCATCATTTGCCACCAGTTCCACTGGCAGGCTACAACACTTTCTTTTTCTTCCTTCCTTCCTTCCTTCCTTCCCTGTATGTGAAGGCCTTGGTTAACAATCATTTGTTCAGCAACTATTTGAAGTTCCAATGTTGCTGAACAAGAAGATTTAAAGCCAGATCTCAGGGGTTCAGCATCCCCACAGTCAGTTGATCACAATTCAGGTGTTTCCCAACCAGCTCACAATTACAATCGCTGCAGCATCGCAGTCACGTGATCGCATTTACGACCTTCACTGCCATCTTCCAACAAGCAAAGTCAATGGGAAAGCCAGAAGGTCACAAATAGCGATCATGTAACTGTTGGATGCGGTGACTGCGCAGGATTCTCTGAATGACCACAACTGGAACTTCCAGCCTAAGACAGCAGAGACACCTGACACTGTGCTTTAGGATCGTGTCACTTAACCAGATCCCAATAAACATTGTTAAATGGGAACCACCTATATGTGTAATTATGTGAAGGGAAACTGTTTATACACATGGCAGACAAATCGAGGGAAATCAAGGGAAAAAAGTAACTCACTTGGCACACATGTAGGCATTCTCCCCACTCAAGACATCAGCTTTTACAAATAATTCTAACGCCCGTACAATATTGGCTGCTTGCTGTAATAAAAAGAGAGAAGGAAATTTAATTAAGCTTCGGCTTGAGCACCTAGAAGTTCAGACTAGAGGTAAGTACCATATTTTTCAGACTATAAATCGCACTGGAGTATAAGACACTCCATGATTTTGAAGAGGTAAATTTTAAAAAAATGTTTTTGCACTCTGCAGGCTTTCCAAATCCTCTGCATGTCTCACTTTTTGCAAAAAAAAAAAGGGGGGGGGACATGCAGAGCTTTGGGAGGCTCTTAAGAGTGCTCTTGGGGGCTGGGGGGGGACGAGCAAACAACAGCCTGTTTTTCGCCATTTTTTTGCAAAAAAAAGAAAAAGGGCATGTAGAGGCTTTGGAAGATTTGTAGAATGTTCCTGGGGCGGGGGGGGGGGAACAGCCCTTCCCAGCCCCCAGGAGCACTTTGCAAGCCTCCCAAACCCTCTGCACGTCCATTTTTGCAAAGGAGGCAGAGTTTCGGGAGGCCAAAAATGCTGTATTTAGTGTATAAGATACACCCAGATTTTCACCTTTGTTTTTTGGGGGGAAAGGTGCATCTTATACTCTGAAAAATACGGTAACCTTTCCTTGTGCCCAAAGATATATCTCTAATCATATGCATTCATATGCAGAGACAAATAAACATATGCAAACAGGTAGGCACACACACATCCCCCAACAAACTCTTTCTTTATTTGCCTGCCCCCCCCCCACCTCTTACTTATCAATGTTGCAACTACTATTGTGTAATAACATAGTGCAGTATCTTTTTGGGCATTTCAGGTCTAAGTGAGGGGAATAAACTTGAAAAGCAAGCTGGGCAAAAGAATTATAGTCTTCCAGAGATGGGTATGTCCTAGCTATTTCCTCCTAGTAGTATTTTAGGGGCTTTTACTCCTTTTTATACAGGACAGCTGCCCCTTTTCTGCAAAGGCCATAAGCTTTAAGAAATGGTATGCTTGGAACAGCTTCCTGTAAACATATCTACCCCATGGCTCAAAACAATTCAGAAGCTGGCCGCCAATATTTCATTGTTATGACAACTGACAACTGGGTGACACCATCCTTTGAGTTGGATTTTAAAGAAAGAAAACAAGAGAAATAACAATGCTGGCATACCCTGATTTCCAAAGCCACATCCAGGTATGGGTCATAAGTATCTGAAACACTTTTGCACACGGAGCACTTCACTGCAAAGAAAGCAGAACAGTTGCTTGCCTGTTCTTCATGGTCACAGCTCCCTGACAATGTCACGTTTCATACTGAGACAATGAGGCATGAGGCTTCCGTCTCTGCGTCTAGCAAAACCAGCACTGAAATCAGCTAAGTAACCAGATGCTTCATATCCCCTTCATAGCCTTGATAGAGGTCAAAAACTAAAGGAAAACGTCTACAGCAGGAGTGTCAAACTCAACACCTGCAGGTCTCATCCAGCCCATGGGTGCTTAGATCTGGCCCGTGCGGCCGCCTTGGAAACAATGAAGGACCGTCCCATGGTACCTCTGCCAGCAAAAATTGAACTTGGGAGGGCCACGTGCTGCCCTCCAGAGCTCCATTTTCAGCTGCAACGGCCTCCTGCAACCCTCTGCCAGTAAAAATGGAGCTGGGGGGGGCAGCGCTGGCAGAGCACTCGGGCCACCACAGGCGCGCCCGACACAAGTGACATTGAGCTGGCCGCACCCACCCTAGCCACACCCGCCCAAAGGTCAAACATAATCCTGATGTGGCCCTCAATGAAATTGAGTTTATCACCCTTAGTCTACAGTGTGTGGAAAGCAACTACAAATCAATTGAACCTATAGAGGTATAATTGGGCACTGAAGGGAATTTTGGAGATGCCATATTATAACAGACAGCCAAAATTTAAAAACTCCAGGAACATGGAAAGGAAACCTCCCGCCACACCCTCATCTGAGGCCTCGCTAAGCTGCGCTCACCACGAGATCGGAGGTAGCCGCCAAAGATCTGGTGCACTAACGTGGTAGCCTGAGTCTGGCGATCCAACCTGAAAAGACAAGCAGGCGGGTGACTAGATTTCAGAAATTGACCGTTGAACGGTCCTTCTATGTGCGCTGCGAGGGGAATCCAAGCATGGGTTAACTTTGTCCATTAGCCTGAGATTGAGTGATGCAAATTGCTGGCCACGCCTCCTCTGACTGGACTGGTTCAGTTTTGCATGAAGGATCAGCCAGCTTGAAAGAAGCAAAATAAGTCTAGAAGTCAAGGTAAGTCCGAATGTCATAGGAAAACATGGAAGCCCAGGCCCAGAACAGCCGAAGCCGAGGGCGGGTTTGGATTCCCCTCTCACTGCACATAGAAGGACCGTTCAGGTAAGTCAACGGTCATTCTCCTGTGCGCTGCTTGGGGAATCCAAGAATGGGACATGCCAAAGCAATAAACTTCAGGGGCGGGAGCGAGGCTGGTCTGGTCCCGTAGCTGAAGAATCTACCCTTTGCAGCACACGCCATCCAAAAGATGCCTCAGCCAAGGCATAAACGTCCAGCTTGTAGTGACAGATAAAGGGTGACGGCAGTGACCAGGTCGCTGCCCTGCAGATGTCTTCCACCGAGGCCCGCGTTGCCCAGGTTGCCATCGTGGCCGCCCTCCTGGTAGAATGGGGAGTGATACGACTGGGAACTGGTCGGGACTGGCAGTCATAGGCTAGGGCAATACACGCCTTCAACCAGCGGCCGATGGTATGCGACGATGCCTTGTGGCCCATGGTGGCAGGTTGGAAGGACACGAACAGAGCCTCCGTCCTTCTGAACGATGCAGTGCGTCTCACATAGCGGTGAAGTGAACGACGAACGACGAGATAATGCCAACGCCATTCTCGGGGGTGAGATGGCCGTGGACAGAAATCTGGGAGAGTGATTTCTTGGGACCTGTGTAACCATGAGATGACTTTCGGAATAAAGGTCGGATCCAAACGTAATACGACCTTGCTCGGATGGAAGATGCAAAGGTCGTCACGGACAGAGAGCGTCGCCAACTCGGACATACGCCGCGCCGATGTAATGGCTACCAAAAAGACAGTCTTAAGAGTCAGTAACCTTAGGGAGATGGTCCGAATAGGCTCAAATGGAGCCGCTGTAAGGGCATTTAGTACTAGGGAGAGATCCCAGGTGGGATAGCGATGAACAATAAGCGGGTTAAGGTTCACCACTCCCTTCAGGAAGGCCCACACCCCCAGGTGTTGAGCTATGGGTTGGCCTTACCCACTGCCAATTACAGTAGACAGAGCCGCAATTTGACGGCGGAGGGTGTTAGGTGTTAGTCCTTTGTCCATGCCCATCTGTAGGAAATCCAATACCTGTGGTATGGTCGCCCCGGTTGGGTCCTCACCCGTTGCCTGACACCATCTGCAGAATGCTTGCCAGGTAGCCTCATAAATGCGGGTTGTTGACGGGCGTCGAGCCGCCTGGATTGTGGAGATGACCTTATCAGAGAAATGCTGCTGACTCAGGATCGCCCGCTCACGTGCCCCACAGCTAACTGTAACAGCTGTGGATTCGGGTGAATGAGAGCTCCTTGCGAGAGGGATATCCAGTCGTCCGGAATTCTCCATGGGTGAGAGACGGACAGATGGACGAGGTCCACGTACCAGGGGCATCGTGGCGACATCGGTGCGACCAGCAGCACTTCCGCCTGCTCTATCAGAATCTTCTGGATGACCAGCGGCACAATTGGCAGAGGCGGGAAGGCATAAAGGAGGCCCACCAGCCAAGGGCTTCGGAGAGCGTCAGTGCCTTCCGCTCCTGGTACCTGGAACCTGGTGTAATAACGCGGCAGGTGTGTGTTGTTGGGTTGGGCAAACAGGTCCACCTGCGGATGGCCGAAGCGGCGGGGCAGTTCTAGGAACAGGGCTGGGTGCAAGCGCCACTCTGCCAGATCCACCATGGCCCTGCTCAGCCAGTGTGCTTGGACGTTCGCAGTGCCCGATATGTGTTCTGCTTGGACTGACAACGGATGGTTCTCCGCCCAGTGGTGTAAGCGTTCTGCTTCCATCATCAGGGCTTTGGACCTCATGCCCCCTTGGCGGTTGACATGCGTCTTGGAGGCCACGTTGTCGGTGAGTATCAGTACATGGTTGGAGGTGACCATGTCTTGAAACTCACGGAAGGCTAGGTGGATATCCCGTATCTCCAACCAATTGATGCTGTTGTTCAGCTCCTGGACAGTCCAACGACCCTGTACCACTCGATTCGGGGCATGACCCCCCCACCCACCCAATTTGGCTTGCATCCGTTGTAACCACAATCCGCTCCGGTTCCTTGAAAAGGCATCCCTTGAGGATGCGGGATGACAGCCACCAACGGAGCGATAGGCACACCTTGGTCGGTAAGCGAGCCCTGGTCAGAGAGTGACTGGTGTGAGTCCTTTGGAATGGAAGTAGATACCACTGCATTGGTCGTGTGTGGAACTGTGCCCAACGTACACATCTATGCAAGATATCATCTTCCCTAGAAGTTGGGACAATACCGCAAGGGAAGGTGACCTCTGCTTGAGCACTTGACTCACCAGGGATTGCAGGCTCTGCTGTATCTCCCTCGAGAGAGAGACCATACAAGTCTCCAAGTTGATGATTGTCTCGAGATGTAGCAGGGACGTGGTCAGGTGCAGGTAACTCTTTGGAAAGTTCAGCACAAATCCATGATCCTGTAGGGCGTCGATCGTAAGCTGTAAGTCGCGATAAGTCTGGTTCCGGGAAGACGATAAGATTAAGATGTTGTCGAGATAACAATTGACCCTTATGGGAACCGACCTCAGCGAGGCTGCGACCACCGCTAGCTGTTTGGTGGAGGTCCGCGGGGCTGATGATAGGCCGAATGGTAAGGTGCGGTACTGGAAATGATGCCCCGCGAAGTGTAAGTGCAGAAACATTCAATGGGCCGGATGTATTGGAACGTGCAAGTAGGCCTCTTTGACGTTGAGGTGAGGAGATTGCCTTGGCGAATGCTCGCCAGAATAATCTTGAGTGATTGCATTTTGAATTTTTGGTATTTGAGGTAGAAATCGAGTCGTTTCAAGTCTAGGATGGCCCGCCATCCTCCTGAGGCCTTGGGAACTAGGAAGAGTATGGAGTAGAACCTAGACCCTCCTGTCCCCTTGGCACCTGTTCTATTGCTCTGATGGAAATGCGATGCTGAATTTCCGTGTCCATGAGGCGCCACTTTACCTGGCACCTGGGTACCAGACATTTGATGAAACGTCTTGGGGAAATGGCCAGGAATTCCAGAGTGAGGCCCAGCCTCACTGTCTGAAGAGCCCAGGCGTCGGAGGTTGTGGCTTCCCATTGGTGAACGAAGGTAGTTAAGCGCCTGCCAATAGGGCCAACCTCTAGCAAGTCATTGGTACCTACGAAAGGACCGGTTGTTGACACCACAAAAGGGCTGCCGGGCCTGGGCCTGTTGGTGCTGGTTCCTACCTCTGTCGCTGTACTGGACCTATCCTGAAACCTGTCCTGGGATTGGGAAAAAGATCTATTAGATAGTGGGGTGTAGGGAATGGATGAGTACCCCAGCTCCCCAAAATGAAAGGGCTGCCTTCGAGGATACGGTTGTTGCCTCTGATCCGTGCACCTAGCGGTCGAAGGCAGCACCTTTCGCTTGTCCCTCATTTCAATCAGTATAGGATCCAGTGTTGCACCAAATAGGGAACCGCCCTTGAAAGGGGTGGAGGCAAGGCGCCATTTGGATTGTACGTCCACCTGCCAATGGCATAGCCATAACAGGAGAAAAGAAGCTATGTTGGATGCCAAAGCAGCCACCAGTTTGACCACATCCTGATGAAGGCGCAGGTCCTCTGGATCTAACCTCTCCTGTAGCTGTCTTAACCAAACTAAGGAAGTTCTATTGAAGAATGAGGCCGCCGTAGCGGCACGCAATGTCCGGGCAGCCGCCTGGTGCGTTTTGCGAATAACGAGCTCCGCCTTGCGGTCCTCCGCCTTCAATCCCTCCGAAATCTCGGATGGAATAAGGGAAGGGGAAGCCAAGGCCGCTATCGGTGGGTCAACAGTGGGAAACTGTAAAATGGCATCCAATTCTGGGGTGGAAGCATAAAGCTATCGCCATTGCTGGGGGGGCGAAACTGTGGTGGGCTGGGCCCACTGTTTCTGGATTATGTCCAGAAACAATTTGGGTGATGGAATAGCCTCCTGTTCTTGTACCTGTTCAGTGAACAAGTGCTCCATGGGATCAAAGCCCACATCGGTGCTGGCTTGGGTGGTTGCTCCCCCCAAATTGGAGGTGGCCTTGGCTTTGTAAAGAAGATTTCAATAGGGCTGGTTTGAAGAGGCCCGAGAAGGGAACATTATCCTGAACCAGCCCTTCATCACCCGATAATTCCAAATCCAAAATCTCACCTTCCTCCCCTAAAACAGACCCTTCGCTGTAGATGGAAGGCAAGGGAGAGGGGGAGCCATCCTGAGAGGTGGCTAAATCGCTGGCAGAATTCACATTTCTAGGACGTTGACTCCTACGCTGTAACTCTGCATCCACTCCCCTAGATATGGCAGTGGCAATCATGTCCCTGAGCCCAGGGGAGAGATAAAACTCTCGGTCAGCTGCCAGCAGCCGTGGGAGTAAAGGTGGCTAAGGCCCCTGAATGTGAGGGGGCCGGATCTGAGCTGGGCCCCAGAGAATCAGACGAGCCCTGAAGACCTGAGCCAGATCCTGCAGTTGTAAGATCCTGAGAGAGGGGAAGGTCTGGGGGCCAACCTTGAATTCCAGCTAGGCCGGAAGTAGAAGGCCCTTCAGGCAGTAAGGTGGGAAGGGGCCTGGGAGTTGAGGGATCCCTAGGCCCGTTCTTGGACTTACTGGTGCGCTTAGCAGCCCTGGCAGGAGCTGCTGAGGTGGCCCGGGTTCTGAGGCTGGCGGCCCTGGTGGAAGCCCTACCCACTCTAGATGAGGCCCCATCGGAGGACAACTGAGGAGAGGTGGAGGCCCCAGCGCTGCCCCCGGTAATAGAACGATCCGCCATATAAGCTAAGTTAAAAGGGTTCAAGCTCACGTTCACTGAATGCCAAATGTTGATCGCAATCGAAACAGGAGGCTGTTAGGGATCAAACTTCTGCTCCAGTAGAATGGTGGTGAACCGACCTCCGTGGAGCAATGAATCTGGTGATTCTACGTCACTGTGGGCGGGTAACTGAAGCCACGCCGAGCTGGACTGGTTGTCTGGCGTTTAAAAGGGCTCCAAAATGGCCACCACAACCCAAAATGGCCGCCGCAAGCAATAGCGAAGGCGGAAGATTCAAATCAGCGAGGCACAAAGGCCGTAGCCAGAATGGAAAACGCCTGCCTCAATTCTTGCCAGCGACCGCAGCCGCGGCCTCCAGAGGCACTGATGGGATGTCCAGGCTCCTCACTTCGTCAAGCAACCTCGAGGCGGGGAAAGGGGGGCAGCAGACAGCGGTGAGAGTGACCGACGTAAGGCGGCGAACAGATTGCCAACTGCGGCAAGACAACACGAAGGCGGCGAACCGACCTTTCCACAGTAAACAACGGCACACCCCCGCCTCCAACAAGGAAGTTTCCTGGCCCCGAAGGCTCCGGGAACGCCAAAATCCACACATCACTGTAACCGAGGAGAAATGAACCCTTTGCAAAGATATTTACCCTGAAGGGAACTCAATCCGGTGAAGTGGAATCCAAGCTGAAATAATAATGATGAATTTGTCTAGCAAGCAGCCGAAGTAATAATGATGAATTTGTGAAGTAATAATGACGAATTTGTGAAAGAATAATGATGAATTTGTCTAGTAACCTAGAGAGAATTATTTAGTAACCTAGAGAGAATTATTTTGCATCTCTTTAGGCTGGACTCAGTTTTAAAAAACTGAACCAGTCCAGTCAGAGGAGGTATGGCCAGCAATTTGCATAACTCAGTCTCAAGGCTAATGGACAAATTTAACCCATGCTTGGATTCCCCAAGCAGCTCACAGGAGCTTTCATTTAAAACAGGGGCCCACAAACTCTTCTGCTCATTGATCTCTTCAATGAGGTTTTAGATGGTTCATTCACTCCCAACATTTATTATATGAACATGCAATAAATACAATGTTAAACCAGAGAATGATAAATAATAATAATCAATAATCCCATTGATTCTTGGAGGTCAATATTGATCACTGGGGAACTCTCATTTAAACTGGGTGGCCTAAACAAGGATAAGGAATGTTGCTACACTACATTTTCTAAGAATTGTAACTAGTATGGCCTGTAATGAGGCATGATGGGGGATATAGCTCAAAAATATCCAATAAAAATGCAATTCTTCACTTCTGAGTTAAAAAACAAGCAATCAAAATCACCAGGCATGAATTTCTTCCTCTCAAGAGCAAAGACTACCTGCAACTCTGGGTTAAACTGGTGGGTTTTGGGTTTTCTATGAGCTCAGTTGTGCTCCTCAAATGTTTTTGTTAACTATGCACTGATGTCATCTAGCCTAGTTACAAAACATTTTCAGGAAAATGACCAATCTCAGAGAACACCAAGAACCTAACATGCCGTGGCGGTGCAGTGGTTAGGATGCAGTACTGCAGGCTACTTCTGCTAACTGCCAGTTGCCTGCAATTTGGCAGTTCAAATCTCACCAGGCTCAAGGTCGACTCAGCCTTCCATCCTTCTGAGGTGGATAAAATGAGGACCCAAATTGTTGGGGGCAATAGGCTGACTTTGTAAACCGTTTAGAGAGGACTATAAAGCACTGTGAAGCAGTATATAAATTTAAGTGCTATTGCTATTTCTTCCTTCAAAAAGAATTTTTGCTACCCTTAAAGCAAGGATTACTTGCTTTAATATTTACTTCCATAGCAAGGAAAGGTAGACCTTGTCACTGTTGCTCATGTAGTATGCATTTTCCCTTTCCCTTAATTAGGGAAAGCTAATGCTTCAGTAAGCAAATTTAATGACATGATCAATTCAACCAAGCGTTCTCTCCCAAGCACACAGCAAGCGAGCTAGTTGTTCATACTTAGTGTAACCGTTGAGGCAGGCCTTTTGCATGGCATCAATGGTGTAGCGCAAGAACTCATGAGCATCCTCCTGACTCCCGAAACGGAAGTGCCGTGCAATCTCTGCCAAAGGAGATAAAAAAAGAACACCTCAGAACAGTATCAGAAACAGAGGTCTCTATTGAACCCAGCATGGAAGCTCAAGAGGTTTTTCCTCATAAACTGACCACCACCAAAACCAAATTCTGCACCTAGCATATCTACAAAAAATGTTGGAAAGTAAAACAAAAAATAAAATATGGTAAAAAAATGTTTGTGAAAGAGCCAGTTTGGTCTAATGGCTAAGGCAATAGGCTAGACTGTTGAGTTCTAGTCCAGCTTTGGCCATGAAAGTCAGATAGGTTGACCTTGGCCAGTCACTCTCTATCAACTCAGCCCACCATACAGGGTTGTTGTTGTGGGGCAAAATAAGAGGAGGAAAGCTTGTTGGATTATTATCACTGCCTTATTTGTAAAAATATAAATAAAATAATAAAAAATAAAAAATTTCAGTTTCACCCTTACAATCTTTGAGGCGTGTTCAGTTATATCTTGAAAAACCCTGAAAAAGAGCATCTTTGGACCACAGCCACTGATGGCTGATGTGTCTTACTGCTTCACTTTGTAACCATAAGTTCTAGAAATCTTGCTTTTAAAAAAAACCATTCACACACGAAAGTATTTAAGTTATGGTCAACATCTCAAAAGGATCACTGGTCTTTTGCCCTGTACGAACTGGACAGGTAGAGAGTATTCCAACCCCCTGCTTACTTTTAAGATCTCTGATGAAGGACACAGGTTTGATGGCATTACCACTATTGGCAAAAGCCTGGATCATGTGATTCTGCATTATGCACATCATGCAGAAGCCTCCCTGGTGACCTGGAAGAGGGGGAAAAAATCACAATTGGCTATTTTCATCAATAGCTATGTTATACACGTTCCATTGTATCATATATATTTTGCTAGAAGCAAAATAAAGTTAGAGCCTGCATTTGAAACCCTCACTTTACTGAAATAGCTTACCTATTGATTTGTGATCAGACCTATATGGACCATCAATCAGTCTATCCATCTACCCATCTATCCATCCATCCACCTTGTCTCTTTTTCTCTTTCATCTGCTGGCTAAAGGCCATAATAACAATATATTGATAATATGGACAGCTTAATGACTTCCTATCCTGAATCCTTCTCTGCCACATACCTGTAAATCTCAACACAATGCTACTCGTTAAGCAGCTCAGACAAGTAAACACTACTCAGACAAGGGGAAACATTTCTAAAGTATGTGCATTAAGCTGCAAAACGATCCTTGCTGCTATTTAAATAGCTTGTTTGAGTTTTAAAACAAAACCACCAAAGCTGCCATCTACCTACCTCTACCTAGTCATAGATGTACACTCTCCAACTAAGAGTCAGTACCACTAGTAAGGAAGGGATGACGTAGTGAGGAAAGTAGCTCTTACCTAACCCTACAACTGGCTCAAGACCTTCACAGCTGCTAACATAATCTGCCAGTCTCCCATCACAAGGATTGATGCAATGAAAAGCAACTGCTGGCTGGAACGTGATACAGCACCGCATGTGGGCTAACCTTGGATTACTCACCCTTCCCCTACCCCCACAAGCCAAGAAAAACCCACCCATTAAGCTCACACAACACTGCAGGCCCATTAAAGGTAGTCCTCAACTTACAACAATTCATTTGTGACCGTTCAAAGTTGCAAAGGCATTGAAAAAAGTGACATATGACCATTTTTCACACTAGTGACCATTGCAGCATCCCCATGGCCACTTGATTTACACTCAGATACTTGACAACCTGTTCATATTTATGACGATTGCAATGTCCTTGAATCATTACCTTTTATGACCTTTTAACAAGTAGTCAAGGGGGGAAGCCAGGTGCACTTAACAACTGTGTTACTAATTTAACAACTGCAGTGATTCACCTAACAAATATGGCAAGAAAAATCATAAAAGGAGGAAAACTTCACTTAACAAATTTCTCACTTAATGACATATGTTGGGCTCAATTGTGGTTGTGAATTGAGGACTACCTGTATTACAATTGGGTTCAAAATAATTCTTTGTCACAAGAAGCACTGCTCCTAGATTTCAGTTACAGAAATCAAAGGGCCCAGTAATGGAACATAACCAAATCCTAAACAAAAAACCTCAAATGCAGCAGAATCTAACATCACAGCCTAACTTATATAACATTTTCTTAAGAGAAAACTACTTAATATACTTCCTAATGTCTTAAACACATTGAGATCCTTTATATGTAAGTCTGAAGCATAACCTCATATATGATATTGGAAAATCCCAATGTTTTCCTCAAAACACTATCAGAATAGAGGAATCAGAAATTTGTAACTATAAATTGTAGAGCAATTCAAAAAATAAGCTCCGATCGAAGGGGAGGGGGAAGATTTCCACGACAAATGAGCAGAATTATAGAATTTTAAATTATATTTTGGAATAAATAACATCACCATCATCTGAAAAACACTTCTGAATGGTCAAACATTTTTACCTGCCTCATCTTGCTATGATCCTTACTACAAGCCTGTAATGTAAAAGAGCATAACTTCCTCCCACAATGCATGGAAGATTAACTCCATTTGGGGATCCTATGCCCATGGGATTGATGGGATGGTGGCAGAAGCAAAACCAGGCATAATTTTCTAGTTTTGGGGACAGTAATTCTGCCTGCATCGATGCTCTAAAAGTAATAATGAGGATGAGAAAGGAGTAGCTTACCAGAAGCAGCCCTGAATCCATCCGATCCCTTCAAATTCCCGCAACACACACTAAAGGACACACACAAACAATGTTGTGCACATGAACCCTCTAAACGCCTCATTCCCTGACCATTCACCTTCCTTGGGCTGCTCCGCCAGCCATAACCTTATATTTTAAGAACTCCATCCTTCAGAGGCCTTGGAAACAGGTTATTCCTATAGCCTATGCTCTAAGGGGAAAAGAGATATGAACAAGTGGGTGCATACAGCACGGCAAAACACACACAAACTCAGCCACACACTTACAATTGCGACTGTGCTCCTTGGAAAGCAGATAATTTGCTAAAGGTGGGGTGTACGTCAGACACTGTAGAGTTGAGTTGAGGAAGCAGGTGTTGCCCAGGTTGTGGAGACCAGCTCCAACACGATACACCCGCTCCCATTTTAGAGAGAGTCGCTCCAGAGGGAAGAGGACCTTTTGGGGAGCTGGCACCCCATCACTTCCCGACACATGCTCATTACCTGTCGGAAGAAAAAAGGAAAAGTCAGCAACTCAAAAACAAATGAAGAACTCGTTCTCCACAATCCCATCTCAGGGGAATGTGATTAAGAAAATCCTAAGACTGTGCAGAAATGGATACATTAACACTTGCTAATAAGGATAAAGATGACGTGGAATACTTTTCGATATGGGACATATTTTATCAATGGCTAAATAATAGAAGCTGGAAAGGAGGAGATGCAACTGGAGGAAATGGTAAAGATGATGTTAAATATTAATGTTACAGTACTGTTATATTACTAATATGATGACAAGGAATTATATCAGCAAAAATGTATAATATGATTACTTAAGCACAATTGTACCCAGAACACACACTATTCGATGAAAATTGGATGTTATAAAAATAAAATAAAACTTGGGGGGTGGGGGAGAACTCCAAAAGACAAGTACAACAAACGAGGCAGGCACCTTGTTTTCGTATGGGTCCCTCTTCAGAGCTCTTGTGCCGACTGCAGTTTTCTGTCCTCGGGTTCAACAAAACGTACTTGCTCTTGAGGGTCTCCAGCTGGTAGGAGAAGTTTTTGGAGGCGGGTTCAAACTCAATCTTTTGCAGCAAAATCTTCTTGGCAGAAGCTGCCAACAATTTACCCAGTTCAACATCGTCAGCAGAGTCTTTTCGCCCAGGCTTTAGGGCTTCTTTTAATTTGTCCACTATTGGCATGGTGCATCACTTGGTAAAGGCAACAACCACCATCCTAGCAAGGCAACTTCACTCTGCCAAAAAAAAAAAAAGGTTATTTGACCTCAAATTCAAATGCCTCCAGCTCAGCCCTCTTTTCTATGTACTGTAGTAAACATCCACCCTCAAATATGTTATTGAAACAATCAGATAGTCTTTCTTTTTGTACTTCTATTTTGCTTCCCGTGTCACTCATCTTCCTATACTGCAGTGTTTTTCAACCACTGTGCCGCGGCACACTAGTGTGCCGTGACATAGTGTAAGGTGTGCCGTGGGAAAAACATTTATATATAGTCAATATAGGCACAGAGTTAATTTTTTTTCTAATTTTCTAATGGTGGTGTGCCTCGTGATTTTTTTCATGAAAAAAGTGTGCCTTTGCACAAAAAAGGTTGAAAAACACTGCTATACTGAATATGGATTTTAAGGACTGGGCAGGTACCTTTTTAAATTACCATGAACTTTATGATGTTTTAGAAATCATGATCAACATGAATTTGGTTTCCACAACACAGCTTCTGTTAAAAAATATCTAAAACCAATCTATCTTTAGATTAATTATCTAATCTTTATAAACAATCAGGTAAATCCAAAGCACATCTGTAATTCAGATTTCCCAACTGTAAAATTTCAAATAGAAATGCATGGCAATAAATATATACTATCTATTAAGGTACAAGAATAAAATTCCCATGACAAAAACTAGAAATGCAGTAATTTGAAAGGCAGGATAGGATAAAAACTTTTCACATTTCTGAAAAGCCTAAAATTTTACCTACATTGTTAAGGCCTTTATTGTATTCTTTAGCATCTCATTGCTCCTTGGATCCAAAATTCTCTACTCAGAAAACAGATTTTTTTCCCCCAAAACCCAACAAAGGATTAGATTATATAATAGCTTTTGCTGCATGTGAGGGCTCTAGATGTACTTTCACGTTGCTTTGCAACTAACTGGAAATTAACTTGTAAATGATGCATTTCTGTTCTCTGAACTGACTGTGCTCTGGAACATGCAATTCACATTATAGCCTTTAACGAGGTGTGAAATTTGCTTAGTCTTTAGACAGATAAATTAACAGCCATAGCAAGAAATATAAATAACATAAATAAATAAAAAGGCTCACAACTATTATCTGACCATTTCCTGGATTGCCTTGAAATTTGATTGGCAATAGTTTTACTTCCCATTAAGAAACCTCAAGGGTCCCTACTAATAGAAGATTAAAACATGCTGCCAGGATGAATGGATGAATTTTTCTTATAACAGGCCTTGCTGAAGGAAAAAAATCATATAGCACTCTGTTTTTGAAGGAAAGGGGGTTTGCATCATGTGTCTCTTTTTGGGGGGGAACCAGGTATTTTTCCAGAGGATATATATTTATATATAAATGTACATGGCTGTATACATGGCATTCTATCTCACACAAACATTAAATTGTACTATTATCTGAACATTTGCACCTCCCTAAAATAAACAAGGTCAGGAAAGTTTCTTCAGTCTAACTTGCTTCAAATTTGCCACCCACATTCCCCCCCCCATTCTCCCATTAGAATATAGAGGGATCATACTTATCTAACAAAACAGTCTCCCACACCTGGGATCTTCTAGATGTGCTGGATTACATCACATAATTTCTGGCTAGATGGGCAATTAAGTGCAGCATACCGGGAGGGCACCAGGTGTCCTATGCAAAACAAATCTCACCCAGTGGCAGCATCTAACGGGGCAGCCAAGGGCACACAAGATATGGGTGGTAGGGGAAACAGCATCGGAAGTTGGGGGGGAGGGAGGAGCAGAGGTGCAGGCGCATTCTTGCACCTGAGAGCATGGTCAGGAGAACTGAATCATCGGGGAGAAGAGAATGTCACTGGGTAGCCTGGAAGCAAACCTCTCCAGCTTGCAGCCTCCCGAAGCTATTCTATCCGAGATGAAAGGGAGGGAGGGAGGAACGAGGTTGCTCTGTGAGATAACAGGCCAAAATGAGCCCAAGGTTTAGCAAAAAGACAATACTGCAAGGAACCAGCAGAAATATCCCAGTTCGAAGGGCAAAATGCTTCATCTACCCTCCTCCAATCTGTTCGAGAGAAGAGACTCAACTTCAAATTCAATGCTTGGAATGCACTGCCTGATTCTGTGGTTCCTTCCCAAACCCCCCAAAACTTTAACCTTAGATAGCCAACAGTGGACCTCACCCCATTCCTAATAGGTCTGTAAAGGGGCTTGCATAAGGACACCAGCCTGCCTACCGTCTCTGTCCTACTGTCCCCATGTATTCGTAAACCATTTCATGTATCCAAAATCATGTCTATACATATGTTTTCTAATACGAAATAAATCAAAAATAAATAAACTCTTTCCTCCTTTCGCCTTCTGTCCTTCCCCACCTCCCTTCCTTTGCAAGGAGCGCGCGCGCATTAGACCCATCAGCCACAGCATGTGCCTAGAGAGTGTTTGGGGTAAGCCACGCGCAGCCCCCTTCCCCCCACCCAACCAGACACGCTCTTCTCTTCAGCCCGGAAAATCCTTAGCCGAGATTAAGCAGGCGGCCCCCACAGCAAAAAACCCAAGGCGCTCCAGAGCCTCCGGCGTTCGTGCAAGGGCACCTACAGGCAGGGCCTGGGCTCGTAGCGGAAGAGGAGGCTCCTCCTTGGCACGGCCCCGATTCTCCGGGTGCGCCACAGGGATCCGAGCAAAAGTCGCTCGCCCTGGCGCCGGGGACCATTCGCCCAAGCAGCCACGGCCCAAAGGGAGCCGAAGGAGGGCTGCGCAGGAATAGCCGCGGTGCCGAAAAGGGGCAGAAGGGAAGCGGCGGGGGAAGAGTTACGCTGCAGGGCGCGTCGGACTCCAGAGGATCGTTCCCCGCCAGTAGAAAACACCCCGTGGGCCAAGCCGTCTCCGTTGCACCGGCCCTCGCGCTCCTCATTCCGACCTTTTTCCACTCACCATCCGGAGCGGTCTCTGCGCTCCTTACAGCGTGTGTGCGCATACACAACACGTGTCCAACGTAGCGCAAAGGAAAGGGAGACAGCGCAGCTGCTAGGCCGCGAAGCCAGGCCCCATCCGCCTCCTGACGGGGCGGGGAAAGGAAAGGCAAACCCTTCCCGGCCTGCTCTGACGCAAGTCTGCCCCTTCGCATGTTTCCGGGAGGCAGCGCCGCCTGGCTGAGTCGTCTTTGGCCCAAGCAAGTGGTGAAGCGGTGGCTTTGCCTCGTAGGCAGCAGAGGCCGCTGTGCTCCCTCATCCCCTTGCTTTGCTAATCTTTGGAATAAAAATTGTGGCTTGTCCGACTCTCTTGAGCCGGTCTACCATAAGATTCCATGTTCAAGGACATCCCTATTAGTACCATTTTATAAAGTACCGCTTTATAACCAATTAACCAATGGAACAACTTCCCTGCAGAAATTATGAATGCGCCAACACTGTAAGATTTTAAGAAGAGATTGGATGGCCATTTGTCTGAAATGATAGAGGATTTCCTGCCTGAGCAGGGGGGTTGGACTAGAAGACCTCCAAAGTCCCTTCCAACTCTTATTCTATATTCTACAACTCACCACGGCCCATTCGCAGCAGGACAATTTGGCGCGGCCAACTTGCTGTGGAACAACTTGCCACTGGACAAGACTTACACTAACATCGAAGAAATAGTGGAACACAGGTAGTCCTCGGCTTACGACCGCAATGGAGCCCATAATTTCTGTTGCTAAGTGAAACCCTTATTAAGTGAAATTTGCCCCATTTGATGACCTTTCTTGCCACAGTTAAGTGAATCATTGCAGTTGGTAACACTGTGGTTCAATGAACCCATTGACTTTGCTCGTTAGAAGGCCACAAAAGTTGATCACAGGACTGTGGGACACTGCAGCCGCCCTAAATATGAGTCAGTTGCCAAGCATTTGAATTTTGATCACGTGATCTTGAAGATGATGCTATAGTCATACTTGCGAAAAATGATTGTCACCTTTTTCAGTGCCGTTGTAACTTGGAATGGTTACTAAATATAATGTTGTAAGTCGAGGATTACTGTAGAATCATTAAAGGATGCCAAAGGAGGGACAAAATGAAATGTGAATGACAAAATTTAAAATAATTTTTAAAATAATTTTAAATAATTGAATTGTCCCGGAGCAAGTTGTCCATGGCAAGTTGGCCGGTGGAAAGTTGTCCATGGTGAGTTGGCCACAGCAAATTGGCTGTGGTGAGTTGTCCCATTCAGCTCTTGAGCACCACTGAAAAGGGAGGGAGGGGAAGGTGGGAGACTCTGGAGGCAGCTTCAGGTTCTTAACCCAGCACAGAACTGATCCACGACAATCCAATTTAAGTGACCGCACATAGCAGTGATCAGAGGATCCGTCATTAGGATTTTAGGCAACACAGGGTAAATGGTTCTCTTTTGAAGCCAAAATTTATTCTTTGTGTGATTTTATTCCCAGATATCTGAATCTGGTTAGGGTTAGGCTTTAGCTGGGCCAAATCAGCTTATAAATATTTATGCTGGGGAGAAAAGTTAGTACTGGAGAAGTTATTTAGAGTTGTGAATAGCAGTGGTGAACCCTCAACCCTTTTTGATAATCCAATGGACTCTTCTAACTCCATAAGGTACTGTATGTAAAGAGCTTCAATTGGAAATGTGCAGTTAGGGCATAAACAGAAATTGTTTCTGTATCTCTGCTGTTTAGGGATCATTTCAATATTCCAGCTCTATGAACCTTGTTGGGATTTGGGGTGATGTACCTTTGAGTCTTGACTCCTGGTAACTGCTTGGACAAGTCTGTGCAATTTCTTGGCAAGATTTCAGGAATAATTTGTCCTTGCCTCCTTCCAAGAGCAGAGGGAGGGTGACTGGCTCAAGGTCACCTAGCTGGAGAACTGGTAGTGGAAATTTTGAGTAGTTCGGAGAACCGGTAAATACCACCTCTGACTGGCCCCGCCCCATCTATTCTCTGCTTCCTGAATCCCAGCTGATCGGGAGGAAATGGGGATTTTGCAGTAACCTTCCCCTGGAGTGGGGAGGGAATTGAGATTTTTCACTATCCTTCCCGCCATGCCCACCAAGCCATGCCCATAGAACCAGTAGTAAAAAAATTTGAATCCCACCACTCGTCTAGGATTCATGGTTTCCCAGTTTCAAGCCTGGTGCCTTCATCACTATACCAAATTGGCTTTGTTTGGAAATAAGGCAATTTATATTGCACTGATTTTAAGTTGTTCCAGGAAGAATAAGCAGAATTTTTGAGATCCCTTTTATAATTTTTCAGTCCTGCTAAACTCAGGGAAGGGCAAGTGTTACATACACACAGTACGAGCCTGATGTACTATTAAACAGCATTGCTGGATGATTAATTGCTATCACTCAGATAACTGGTAACTCGAACTTTGGATTGGGAAGGGAACATGAAGAACATGGGAAAAATACTGAAAATAGGTGGGAGGGGGAAATATAAAGCCATTGAGGCTGGGGCTACGGAGAGGAAGAAGGGTCCTACATTGATTTGCCTGCATTCTTCCATTCAAATGTTCCGAACTATTAAGTGGTTAAGAGGCCTTGCAGGAATTTTGGCTGCCCCTCAGCAGAAACAAAGTATATGCAATCCAAAGGAGCCTGCTTCCATTTTCTTTGATAATACTGTTTATTGTCCGGAGACTCAAGTGTCCACATACGAATTATACAAAGCGTCAGAGACATGCACAGTCTGCTTGTCTATTCAGCAACTTTCATGTGTTCCCAGCACAAGAAAATCTCAGCTTTCAAAATCCAACAACAACAAAAACAACCCACCCCATATTATTCTACCCACCAAACAATCTTCCCACCCCAGCGGCTCCCCAAAAAGCTTTAAATTACGGCAGCAAGTTAACTTATTTTTTCATACTCACTAAGCAAAGATTTGAAAATAATGTAAACTCTTTATTATTATTATTTTTAAAATATTTTCGAATTGCTGGCATGGAGGGGAAACTGTTATGTTATGGGTGCTTCAGGGAAACCTATGCGTGACACTAAACCCACAGCTATAAATTAAGCCAATTGAGGAGTCTTTGATATCGTTTTTCCATAAATAGGTCTTTTGCAGGGGTTGTTTTTCACACCCCTAGTTAAATGGCCAACTTAGTTTGCTTGCTGGGAGCTGCAATTTGGCTAGCAAGAAGCAGTCGCATGTTGCTGCCACCCTCCCGTCTCTGTAAAAACTTACACATGCTGCAGGAGAAACCAGAGGAGAAGGCAGGAACAGAATACTGCTTCCGCTGGCATTCAGCAATGAGGGAAGGAACATTGTCCTCCATACATTTTGACGTTCTTCCCACTGTATGTTAAAAGCTTCCAACGCAGAACCCCTTTACAAAGTAATAAGTGCAAATCTAACAGCTAAACAAGAACATTTAAAAAAACATAATAGAGGAATGATACAACTGATTGCTGAAACAAACTGAAAAAAATTAAAAATCAAAAAGTATCAACAGAGAGAAAGAAGGTAAATGTCACATAGGATATAAACGTACAGGAAGTAAAACAGGAGTCTTATACTGGACTGAACAATTTTTTTCCTTTTTTGTTGTTTTAAAAATATATTGAAATAAACAGACTGGCCCAGTATGACATCTTTAAATTCTACCTTGATGAACAGCATGAAAAGGCCACGGGGCAGGCCTGGCTAAGAATAAGTGTGATTATCCTTCAGATCTAAGTATGAGAATCCCCCTTCCAAAAGGGGGGGAGGGCACCCAGAGCTTGGGGAAATCCAGGAGAGAAAGGACAAGCTCAGAAGAGGGAATGGGAAGGGTTGAACTGAGCAATGCTCTTTTTCAGACAGTTGAGGGTTTTGTCATTACTCCAAAGGAGCATTTATAATCACAGTTTAATACATGTGTGGGTATCACCAGCCAGCTCTCATAATCACATATATGGGAAGAGAACATAAATGTCTGCCTTCTGCGGAATTCTTGTTGCAATCATTGATTTCTCCATTCAGCAAGTCGCAGGGCTTGGAGCTGTGTCTGATTAAAAATCATTCTGTGCCAGGAACTTTGGAGGAGCAGGAGGAAGATGACAATTCCTTGGTCTACAAAGTTCCAAAATCCTAATAGAAATAGCAAAACTTTACAACTGGCTAAGAGAGACTGTGACATCAGAATTACATTAATGGCATAAATACGAAAAAGGTGGAATCAAGCATATGGAGTAAGTCCATATCCTGAAACCCCTTTTTAAAAACTGAAATTTGACAATCCCAGACGCAAAGCTAAGAGCTGCACATATCTCCCATGTCTTCCAGGCTATATATATTAACTTCGTAAAATAATTAACGCACCCACCTCCAATTTTTGCCCCTGAAAGAGGATACTGTCTCTCTCAGATAGTCAATTTTAAAAAGGTTGCTTAGTCCTTGGAAGATGACACAACTCTTCTCTTTGCTAGTGCAAAAGGATGCCCTGGACTGATGGCACCACCACTTTTCATGGAGGCCAAAATGCAAGTTTAATCTCAGCCCACCACATGTGTCTCTGTATATGTGTCTAAGAGAAAGGAATGACTCTAAAGTAGTAAATGTGGAATAATTTCATATGTGGAAAGAAAAGAGGTTTTGACCCAGGCAGAAGGTGGGAAAGTGGGAAAGAAGGTTTACGAATTCTCTTCACAAGGAGGGATGTCTCTCAAGACAGTAAGAACCTGGTAGGCCTGCTACCCAGAATCAGAGACAACACCTCTCAGCCAATCATACTGTTGATACTGCCTTCCTCCGTTATGCTTGGCTGAAATCCATTGAGTAAAAAGACACTCACTGGATCAGCACAGGAGAAGAAGCAGAAGAAGCAAAGTATGAATGGCCTCAACATTCCTTTCCTTAGCACTCTCCAACCACCACTATTGGCCTGCCCATAAGATTTTATTTTCATGCTGTTTCCAGGAAGTGATGTCAAATGTGGACCGATCTAATTCCTTGCAAGCCATGCTGCCGGTGCCAAAGGAACTCAAGGATCCTCAATGTCAAGGAACTCCTGTTTAGGGGGAGCCACTCCACGGTACCACGCACAGGAACCATCACTCCGCTTGATGCAGGCATAGTGTTTTGCCTGCCGCCCATTGATGTTCTTCTCCGTCACCCAGTCAGTCCACAGACACTCGTCCTGAGCAGAGACATAGCAGGGGATGGAGGGGCAGCGGGAAATCTGCAAAGAGAGAAAATATCAATAGCTTCATGATTTCCTAGCATTACGGTTGAAGATCTGATTAACCCTGTAGGCATTAGATTCAGGTTCCACGTATTACAGTGTTTTGGAGCAAATATCTGAGTTATCTGACAGGTTAGCATGCAAAACTACTGGCAAAACAATACCATCAATATGGAATTATGTGCATTTTAAAGTGCCTGCATTGGTTACCAGTAGGCGTCTTGGTCCAATTTGAAGTGTTTTAAAGCCCTGAATAACACAGCCTTGGGCAGGGTGTTAGACTAGAACACTTCCAAGATCTCATTCAGCTATAAGAGTCTTGGGCAATACCTTGCCAGAAGGAAATCTACCTATCTGGTATGAATGAAAGAGAACAGGAATTATGTCTAATATTCTGTGCATCATTCACAAGTAGTCATCCAGACAACCCTACCTGTTTGCAATTCTGGAAGCAAGTTGAATCTGTTTCATGTCAGCCTGCCTTGTGAATTAAGATTCTGATTTTTGGTACTAATTACCATGGCCATTTTGTTTTGTTTTGAGGCTGAACATCAGCCAGATCCTTGGGGATTGGGGTGGGTTAGGAGTTCCTCAACTGAATAAATACTTTACTCTGCCAGGGCCTCCAAGAAAGTAAACTAAAGAGCAAACAGGAGCCATTGACTAAAAGAACACGCTTCTTCTGCTCCTCGGAGGTCCATAGTTGAAAAGGTTCAGGCCAGGTTACAAGTTTAAGATGGCACTGACTACACTCCCAGATAACCTGTGGCAAGAGCAAGATGGGAGTAAAGTGACCATCCTCATGCTTCTGACCTATCAGCAGCTTTCAATATTAGCAATCGTGGTATCCTTCTGAATCAACTTCCGGAATTGGATGGGGCAATACTGTGTTGAGCTGGTTCTACTTCTGGGGTCAATTCCAGTCAGGGTTGATGGGGCGAGGGGATTCAGCCAATGGCCTCTACTTTGTGAGGTACCTCAGGCCGGTTCCACCACAAAACCGCGAAGCCCTTATCCACGCCGACATAAGTGCGGAGACAAATCCGCGCCGTCCGAAGCGCTAAGAAAAACACGACCCTACCGCGATGACATAACCGCGGAGGGCAAATCCGCGCCTACCAAAGCACCCTAAACCTAACCCTAACCCTAAACCTAACCCTAAACCTAGGGGCTCGCAAGCGGGGCGGCGACGCGCAGCGGAGGCAGGCCGCCCTCTTCTTCCTCAACAACATCTCCTTGCATGGGCGGCCGCCGCCACCAGGCAAGCCCGCTTCGCCGGCCCCGGGACAGCCTCAGCCGCCACCGCTGCCGTGTCCTCCGCCGGCGTCGGCACCTCCCCGGAGGAAGAGGCAGGGCGGGCGGCGTCGGCGGCCCCGCTCGGACCCCCCCGTGGGCTTCCTGCTGCCCCCCGCAGCTGAGCTGGACCCTTCCCGCGGGCTGCTGCTGCTGGGCAGCCCACTTTGCCCCGTCTGGACCCTTCCCGGAGCAGCTGGAGGAGGAGAGCTACCTTTGGAGGTACAGAGGCAAAGAACGAAGCATGTAGAACGCCCTTCTGTCGCCGCGCTGTTGTCGCGGCGGTGATGACGCACGGTGATGACGTTGCGGCTTTAGCGACGCGGTTTAATCACCGCTATTTTGATGAGCGCGGTTTTGTCGTGCCACGCCTCAGGCCCAGTTCTCTCTCCTCTCCTGTTTAACATCTACATGAGGTTCTGGGTGAGGTGATCATTAGGGATTAGGAAGCTTTATACCTCCATGGCGAGCTGCCTGAACGATGTCATGAATATTCTGTCTCCAGGGCATGGAGACTGTAAGGCTCAGGATGGAGTGCAATCAGCTTCGACTCAAGCAAAACGGAATGGCATTGGGTATTTGGGTCTTCTGGAGAAAAGGTTTTCCCACTGCTGGCCTTGGTGGCTTTCCCTTTGCACAATTGGGGGAGGGAGGTCTTCTGGGACTTACAGCTCCTACTAGAAAAACAGGTATCAACTGTGGCCAGAGGGGCCTTTGCACATCTTAGGGTTGTGAGCCAGTTGCCCCTGATCCTGTATTGGGAGGCTTTGTTTATAGTCACTTATGCCTCATGACCTCTTTTCTGGATTGCTGTAATGCGCTTTTTTACAAGGGACTGCCCTGGAGCATTCAGAAGCTTCAGCTGATGCAGCATGCGGCTGCATGAGCAGTAAAAGTTGTTGGATGCTCAATGCATGTTAACCGAACGTGAGTGGCATTGGCTGCCAGTGTGCTTCCAGGCACAATTCTAGGTGTTGGTTTATTTATTTATTTATTTATTTAAAACTTTTATATGCCGCCCAATCCCAAAGGACTCCGGGCGGCTTACAAACAAAATATAAAAAACATTAAAAAAAACAATACAATTTAAAACAACAATCATCCATCAAATTCATTCTAGTCAGGGCCGAACCTCAATGGTGAGGTCAACAGCCCCAGGCCTGCCGGAACAGCCATGTTTTTACGGCTTTCCTGAAGGCCATCAGAGTGAGTATGGTACGGATTTCCGGGGGGAGCTGGTTCCAAAGAGTCGGAGCAGCCACTGAGAAGGCTCTTCTCCGAGGGCCCGCCAGCCGACATTGTATGGCTGACGGCATCCGAAGGAGGCCCAATCTTTGGGATCTTACTGGTCGCTGGGAGGTATGCGTCAGCAGGCGGTCTCGAAGGTATCCTGGCCCTAAGCCATGTAGGGCTTTAAAGGTGATAACCAACACCTTGAATTGAGTCCGGAGACCAACACGCAGCCAGTGCAGATCACAGAGGATAGGTGTAACATGGGTGTACCTCGGCACACCCCTATCACCCGCGCGGCCGCATTCTGAACTAACTGCAGTCTCCGAACGCTTTTCAAGGGTAGCCCCATGTGGTTATCACATTTAAAGCCCTTCATGGCTTGGGGCTGGGTTAACTAAGGAACAGTCTTCTCCCACTGATTTCTACCTGCCACATTAGGCATATTAACTATCCCATCAGTCAAGGAATGTCAGCTGGCAGGGAACTAGATGTGCCTTCTCTGCCGTAGCCTCTGCCCCCCAAAAAATTCAGAAATCAGGAAGGCCTCAACCTTGTGGGCCTTTTTAAAGACCGTGAAGACTTGGTTCTGAGCCTGGGGTTCTGAGTGAGTTAAGGGCTCAGTCTCTTGACTGAATTAACATCCATTGGCAATAGTTCTAATCAATGACCATATATATTTATTTTGTATTGGTTTTGTTTTACATTTGATGATGAATGTAAGCCACCCCAGATGGGCAGTTATAGAAATCAAATAAATAAGTAAATGAATTTGGATTTACCTTGCATTCACAGCCCATCTGGTACCGCTGGTTGAGACTCTTCTTTTGGGTGGCACTGAGGGAGTCCCAAGGAATGATGAAGTCACAAAGGGTGATGTGCATCCTGCCATTACCCTCCGATTTCCCTGAGAGAATAAAGCAACTATGAATAGCAGCCTGCAAGCCAGAGGGCATTTTCCTGATTATTTCCAGAGTTATCAGTGGTCACTCTCTTATTTTGATTGGGGAACTAAAACTGTAAATGAGAGCTATAACAAACGTTGATTTGTCAGTAATTGCACTCTCCTGACACAGCTTCCAATCAATTGGGGGAGTGAAATTTCCAGATCACACTTTAGATTCATAAAATGGCTGCCTTTGTGGAGAAACTGAACATTCACAAAATGGCTGCCACATTGGGCATCACCTATTGTAAAATAACTTCTCCCCAAAGCAAATTGGTAAATCAACCAATCCCTGCTATTCCAGTCTTGCCTCCCCACCTAACTGCAGCCCCTAACAACCAACCACTTTTTCTTATAAATCCGGTTAAAAGATACAGGACCAACAAATATTTGTGGAAATAAAGATGAAGTTGAAAGCTCATTTCACATTCATTTTTTGAAAAATAGAATAAAAATAATAGGTATACTCTATTCCCATGATGGCAAACGTATGGCATGCATGCCGGAAGTGGCACACAGAGTCATCTCGCCAGGCACGCCAGGCGTCGCCTATTGCTCTTCCGGGTACTGGCCAGCCGATCTTCACGCATGTATGCGCACCAGAAACCGGAAGACCAGGTGACTGGCATCTCATTTTAAGGAGATTAGAATATGGCCAGAGAAGAATAAGTAGGATGATAAGGAAACTAAAAGGCAAATCTCATTAAAAACATTTCAAGAAGTAAATTTTCATAGCACAATCATATGTGGCAAACTGAAATTATGGCAAAATGATGATCCACATAGAGTGAGGTTTCAACATAAATTTCAGTTTCATTGTGGTGTCCCAACAAGACATATGCCACAGATTTTGTATCATGACATGTGGCTGTGTGTTGCATCTCTCCCCCACCCTTCACTGCCATCATCAATGACTATGCCTGAAAAAAAGAAAATAATTTGCAATTGATAGCAAACATTACACGTCTGATGAGCTATCATGAGAAAGACAAAACAGAATTATTCTATTCCAGAAATAATGGGTGGAAATGGCTAGGGAAGCAGATTTCAGCTAATCATTTGAAGAAATTTTGCAAGTCGGAGAGCTGCAGGGATTTAAGGTGAAGCTGGACAGCCCCCAATTGTGGATGTATTATATGATCCTGGGCTATGAATCTTCTAGAAGCCTGGCATCCTGACAAATTATCCATCAATGGATAGATAAGACATAAGCAATATCTACAGACTATGCAACAGAAACAATCAACAAGCCAAAAAGGGAACAAAAAGACCAAAATATCTCCCCACCAGCAGTCAGATCCACATGAGCACAGATTAACTCCAAAATTAATATCAAATCAACAATCAAGTAAACAACACCACAATCAAGAACAGCCAAATAAATAGTAGATAGTCCAACCAAAGAGCCTGTAAGACCAGCCCCACTAACACTGACAGGGCAAGACGCTAAAATATTAACTGAGAGCAAACCCCACTCCTTACCAGCACTGATTATATTATCCAGTTTGGATAATGAAACATCTGCAAGGAAAAATCCAAGCTCAGAGAGCACCAAGGACCCCTCACTACGAATCTTGAATTGAGCAGGAAGCTGAACTAGAGTGAGACTAAGGTTCCTGTTTATTATTTTATTTTCTAAGAAACAGCCAAACATTACTGCAACGTTCTTGTATGGTAGCAAGTTGGTAAAGATTCCCCTCACACATATCTGCTAGTCATTCCCGATTCTAGGGGACGGTGCTCATCTCCATTTCAAAGCCAAAGAGCCAGCACTGTCCAAAGACATCTTTGTGGTCATGTGACCAGCATCGCTAAACAGTGAAGGCACACGGAACGCTGATACCTTCCCACCAAAGGTGGTTCCTGTTTTTCTATTTGCATTTTTATATGCTTTCGAACGGCTAGCAGAAACTAAGATAAGTAATGGGAGCTCACTTCATTACACGGCGCTAGGGATTCGAATTGCCGACCTTTCTGATCGACAAGCTCAGCGCCTTAGCCACTGAGCCACCGCACCCCTTGCCAAAGGCGCATGATCACCAAATTTGAAGTTGCATTTCTTGCTGCAAAGCTAATTTTCAGAAATATTTTGGGTATTTAGAGTGATATGCTGGTAAAAAAGTAGAATTGGAATTATTATTATTTTTGTCTTTCATACCTCCATTTCATTGGCTTTCTGTTTCTTACTCCTTTTCTAGGCTTTGAAAATATATTATGCTTTACCTGCAATGAGATATTCCTTCTTGCCACCAACATCCAGTGTCACTCCACACACTGCCGAGGAGGGAGCTGTGAAGATGAATTCAATGTCCCATTCTGGCCCTTTAAACATCTGAAAGGGAAAGAAGCAAATGAGGCCAAGAGTAGATAGAGGTCAGCAACCTACCAGTTAATTTTCTTTAAAAAAAAAGGAAAATGGAACACACCCTTTAGAGATTTTACATGCACAAATCTGTCCTCATGCTAATCATCATGTCAGTCGTGTTTCTGGTACAGCCTTTTCAAACTGGTGCCCTCCAGATGTGCTGTTCTCATTCCAGAAATCCTGGCTAGAAACCGTAAGAGTGGTTAATCTGGCACATTTGGAGAACATCAAGATGGGGAAGACAATTCTAGTGTTTCCAATGTTATTCCAAGTTCTTTCCCAAACACAGTCAAAAGAGAGTAATCACTGTTTTTACAATTTTCTTTAATCCTTTGATGGGCATATATATTTTTCCTATCTATTTTCCCTCTTGGAGAAATCAGTCCATATGCAAATAAAATGTTGCCACCTATTTATTTTTTAAAGGCCACCCATTAACCATTATTACAACAAAGGGATTCACAGATTGTGTCAAACCATAAATTGTGATTTAGAAACCAAAGTTGTTGTTAATGTGGTATGTGAATTCTATCATTCGACATGTGATCTTATCCAACTGATTTCCATTTGACAAATGCTAACTTTATGTTTATGGATATTTTAAAAATTCATAATGTAATAGATCATTAGTACATCTGGCGAATGGGATGTTGCACTGAGACCTATGATCAAGTTATTTTAGTGTAGAGGTCTGAGGTATAGAAAAAGAGCATTTGTTTCCAATAGCTTCTCCAGCAGAGAGAGAAGCTTTTGCAGGTGATATGCAGGAAAACCAAAATAACATTAATGGGCCAATTCCAAAGAAATTCCAGAAACAGGAAACCAAAACTGCTCTTAAAGGCTGCTTCTTCCATACTAGTTTCAGTGTGTCTCTAGGATACAGAACGATAGCTCTTCTGCTCTTCTTTCATTAAATTAGCGTAGGAATAGAATGCCAATTGAATCTAACTCTAACACATGTCAAACCCTTGGTTCATTTGCTTTTGAGGGGTTTTTCCAATGTTTTTACACTATCAGCTAAGACTAGAAGGCTTTTCTTTCCCTTCCTCTTTCTTATTCTTTTGTTAGCCTAAGTATTCCTGACTGGTAAACTAATAATATTTTAATAGTTCTAAACAACACAGTTAAAATTCTGAAATGAAAACAAAACATAAAAAATGTTTAGCACTAAATAGCACTAACATAACAAGTTTACAGCAGGGGTGAAATGCTACAGGTTCTGACAGTAGCAAAAAATGCTAAGGTTCGCCCAAACCGGTAGTTAAAAAAAGCTTTAAAAAGTGGTTAAAAAGGTTCCATGACACCCAGCTGTGCGCCTTTTTTATTTTTTTTAAAGCATTTTTTTTACTACCTATTCACCCAAACTGGCAGGAAAAAAATGCTTTAAAAAGTGGAAAAAAGTTGGCCATGCCCACCCAGTCAAAAGGCCTTGAACCTGTGTCAGCCTCTATATTGCTTGCTTGATATTGGCTGCCATAGTAATGGGGGGGGGGAGGAGGGGGTTTCGGTATTTGGGAGGGGAATCATGCTGGAGGAGATGTCTCGGGATGAAGAGGAAGTTTTGTTCTCACCATCTTTTGCGCATGCTGAATGGACTTGTTTAAGTCTGGTCAAGGTCAACCATCTCTGCATACCAGATGGATGAAGCTACCTGAAGATGCACCCCACATGACACCCTTGCGGGCTGGAGATTGGACTTTCAGCTTGGGGATGTTGGGGAGAGAAATTTGGGTAAACTTTTGATATGCACAATTTCGTGCCTTTAGCCTCAGATCTTCCTTTACTTTCGTTGCTATCAATTCATATCCAGTAAAAGTACATTTTCTCTAAAACAATGGAATTGGGGGTTTCCTTTCTTGGATTTTGAAGGAGGCATGTCTGATAACCGGTGGCAAAAAATGTTTAGATTTCACCACTGGTTTATAGGTTCTCTGCTGTTTCACTCTGAATTGCTGTTGCTCTTCTTTGTGTGTATGTATAAGGCAGAGTTACACAGGCAGCCCCCAGGTTCAGAAACAAAGGACTATCTCCGAATACAAACAGGCTGCCTATTGCTAAAAATGGCAAACAGTGTTCTCCCTTCCTTGAACCGATGAAGTGCTGAATCCATGCAATGCTTTCAGGAACCACTGAAGCTGTGAATTTTTAATATATAAGCCTTTTTTCAGCCATTTTCAGCAGTTCCTGAAAGCATTTTGCAGCTTCAGCAGTTCATCAGCCCAAGGAAGGACAATGTCATCCCCCACTTTTTTTTAGTAACAGGCTGTCCCCGTTTGTTAAGTACAAGTTCTGACTTCCATACAAGTTTGAGTTAAAGACGGTGTTAGGAATAGAAGTCATTCTTAACCTGGGGACTGTCTGTATATACACATAGCCAAAGCTAGGGTTCTCGTGTAGCTGTTTGTTACCTTTATCTGTTTGATCTCATATTGGATGCGTTTGATGGGGTTTCCATAGATGTCATTCCCAGAGTCCACCTCTTTCTCAGAGACAGCCTTTGCTCTGATCACTGAAATACAAAGAGACAACGGAAGTTGGAAAGATTCAGCGCCAGTGATGAATGCAACCACTCCAAAGCAGACTACAAATAACGTAGCCATGAGTCACTCTTCTTCTGTCCCCTTATAGTACTCAGCAGCTATTTTCACAAGCAAAACCTGGGGTTATTAATCCTGGGGAGAGTTTCTGTTGCATGCTGCTAACAAAAAAGCCCTCTGCCCTTTTCTGCTCTTTCCTTTCTGCAGTTCTTTGATTATAGACTCGTTCAAGCTTGCAACAATATTTGAAATGCCACCTTGTTCTATTTATTTCAGAGATAAGGATAATGTCTGCATTATCTGCAAGCAGCCTCCAGGAACAAAGAAGATTACTTTAACTAAAATGTGCTGCTGTAAGAATACTGATACGGGAAACAGAGGTTAATAGCTTTTCTTGTCAAATGGATTTGCTATTAAAACTCAGGTCTCTTCATCCATAATGAAGCCAAACACATTGAGACGAGACTCAGATGAAAATATTTTGCATTCAGACTCTCTGTACATAAAATCTTCAGGCTATTGTGGATTTGGGGTGGGAAGGAGAGAGTTTGATTTCAGTAAAGGGAAGAGGTGAAAAGCAGGAAAGAAGATACTTTTTATTCAAAGACTAGCAGGATAATCACAGTAGGCTGAGACAAAGCAAGACTGCACTCACTTCCACACTAGGACTGGTTTTGTCCTGTCTTATTTCCTTAACCAGAGTTTGTTAAAAACCACAATTTGCTTTGATGGCACAAGAAACTAAGCCATTAAGAATCTCAGTTGTGCCTAGAAGGTATGGACTGAAATAAGCTTGGGATCTCCTGGTAATGTTTCAGAGTACAGGTAGCCCTCGACTTAAAACCACAATTGACCCTCAAATTTCCATTGTTAAACAAAACAGTTGTTAAGTGAATCATGTCTTATTTTATAACCTCTTTGCATGGTTGTTAAGCAAATCACTAAACTTGTTAAATGAATCCTGTGGCCATTAAGTGAAACTGGCTTCCCCCATTGACTTTGCTTGTCAGAAGCTCCTTAGGAAGATTGCAAATGACAATCCTGGGATGCTGCAACTATCATAGATATATGCCAAGCACCCAAAACCTGATCACATGATTGTGGAGATGCTGCAATGGTATGAGAACAGAGGTAACAAGACATTTTTTTCAATGCCGTTCAATGGTGGGATTCAAATTTACTACCGGTTCTGTGGGCATGGCTTGGTGGGCATGGCAGGGGAAAGATACTGTAAAATCTCCATTCCCTCCCCACTCCAGGGAAAGGATACTGCAAAATCCCTATTTCCTCTCGATCAGCTGGGACTCGGGAGGCAGAGAATAGATGGGGATGGGGCCAATCAGAGGTGGTATTTACCGGTTCTCCAAACTACTCCAAATTTCCGCTACCTGTTCTCCAGAACTGGTCAGAACCTGCTGACTACCACCTCTGGTGTCGTTGTAACTTTGGGCATTAAACAGATGGTTGTTATGTCAAGGACCACCTGTAATTCCTGTTTTTAAACTGCCTAACAGTTCTAACAACTAAGCCAGCTTTGTTTCCCCAAAGAATGTTGACCGACTATCCTAACAATGGCTAAATTGCAGTAATTTCTCTGTATTAACTGCAAAGTTGTGGCCGCCAGGATTTGCACAGCTCAGATGCTGCCTCTGTGTCTTGGCACCGGAATTGGAAATAAGAGTTAGGCCTGAGTGAATGTGTTGAAGTTGTGAAATGCTGTCAGGTGCACGGTGGCCTAGAGGTTAAGATTCTGGACTTGTCAACCAAAAGGTTGTCAGTTCGAGATCCAAGTATCTTATGATGGGGTGAGCTCCCATTCTTGACCCAGCTCCTGCCAACCTAGCAGTTTGAAAGCATGCAAATGAAAATAGATAAATACCGTATTTTTCAGACTATAAGATGCACCAGTGTATAAGATGCACTAAGATTTCAAAGAGGTAAGTAAGAAAAAAAGTTTTTGTCCTCTGCAGCCCCCAGAGCACTTTGCAGGCTTCAGCAGGGCTGGGGGAAGGCAAAAACACCCATTTTTGCAAAAAAAGGAGGGGGGCAGAAAATGGGCTGGTTTTCGTAAAAATGCCCCCATTTTTGCCTTTCCCCAGCCCTGCTGAAGCCAGCAGAGTGCTTTTGGGAGGCCAAAAATGGCTGTATTGGATGTATAAGATGCACCAACATTTTCACACTCTTTTAGGGGCGGGAGGTGCATCTTATACTCCAAAAAATACAGTAGGTACCACTTCAATGAGAGGGTAACGGCATTCCATTCAGCATATAGTCATGCTGGCACATGACCACAGAAACATCTTGGGACAAGGCTGGCTCCCTCAACTAAGGAACAGAGATGAGCACTGCCCCCTAGATTCGGACACAACTGGACAGGGGAAATCTTTACCTTTTTTTTTTAAACATACACATAGTGGTAACTGTTTCAAAGTTACTGATAATTTATCTATTGGCCACTAGGTGGCATGAAATAACTATAGTAGTTTTTTCTGCATGTCCTGAGTGCAGAGATGCTGGATCACTTTGAGCTGTATGCTGTATGCTGTATGCTAAGGCCACATCCATACCATGGAACATTCTATGATGGAATGGATTTTTTTTAAAATAAAGAACTTCCATGTATAGAGGAATTGAAAAGCCAGGGCCTTTGGGAAGGGAATTCCCAGTTGCTCATGCCACATAAGTTAAAGTGGGGAACCTTTTCAACCATCAATTATATACATTAAATTAGGGATACTCTCATCAATTTCAGGGCTTCAGCTCCCTCTAAATCAGGGGCGTCAAACTCACATCGTCATGGTGACATCACGTGACATATTGGGACTTTTTCCCCCTTCGCTAAGCTGAGTGTGGCCAGCGCATGACGCATCCGACCTGTGGGCTGGGACTTTGACAGCCCTGCTTTAAATTGGTTTTTTTTTCCTCAAACTTGGCAACTTTTAAGATGTATGGACTTCAACTCCCAGAATTCTCCAACCGTCATGAATTGCAGCCAAAATGGTACTGCAGAACATCCAAGTCCAGTGACCCTGAGGGAAAGGGGTGGTTCATAGCAGGTTCAGTGGGCCAACTGTAGCCCAGTAGATCACTGGTGCCAATCATAATCACATTATCTCAAGCCTCCTTCTCCATGGGGCATGGATTCTCCATACAGATTTGGTTGTTTTGGCTTGTCTCAACAGCAGAATGCCCGAAAAAAAAGACATATCCTCAGCAAATGGTAGGTGGGGCATGTTTGAACTACAGTAAGGAGGTTATGTAGATCAGTCTTTCCACACATTAACCGCCAACAGACTAACCACTAACCACCGACTGAAGTCCAAATAAGTAGAAGCTAATCAAGTATACCACACCTAATCCATAACAAGCATGACAATTCATACACTGAATCTGCCAAAACAATCCAATCACTGGGTATAGGACGTGTCAATATAGAAATGCTGTACATTGCATAATACTTAGAATTGTTTGAGGAAAAAAGCTCTTTCCCTTATTTCTCTGCTGTAAATGAAGGTTAACAGTTGAGGCTTCTTCTTTAATGTCTCTGGCCAGACCTTTTAGGGGGGAGGGGCTTAATTTACCAAAGCCATCCTCTTTCGTCTTTTCTATAATTTTCTCTTGCAATTATAAGGGAGACAGGATTTAAAATACACTCCTAGGTGTCAGAAGCTGAAGTTACAGATAACTGTAGCAGTATTTTGTACAAAATTATAATATTGTAATTTTTCTGTTTCATCACCAGGGACTCACAAAATCCTATAGTGTGAAATTCCACTGTTAAACCCGTTCAACTGTGCTAAGCCTGGTGTTTTTCATACAGATGTTGCCAACCAGTTTAATTAGGCCTACATTCCAGAAGAGCAGCTATGTGAACTTGCTGCAAGCAGCAAAAACAACAGAGCCTCTTTGCATCATAAACACCATTTCAGCTTTCATGAAGTCAGAGTCTGCTTGTCAAATATACTGCATAAGATCTTGGTTAGTCTTCAACATACCACAGAACTTTGCTATTTTTACTGGATACAGGAGGTTTGTGTCTCTGTGTGTGTGTTAAGCTTGACAAATTTTCCATGCGCTTTTAAAAAAAAGTACAAAACTGACTCAGCATTCCCAGTTAGAAATAAATTTTCCATATATAGCTGTTTTATTGAAAATTAAATCTTTGGTCCAGCTAGGGTAATAATGATTCAATGTGCACATTCCACCAAGCCAAAAGGTGGTTTGGTTTTGGCTTAGTGTTGTGTAAATCCAGCCTTCTGATTTGTCAACCAGTTATGATGATTTAATGTGAGTCCCAGCAAATTATTGAAATCCAACCATAGTTTAACATAAGATATGAACTCAACCACCGTCTACTTTAACCAAAGTGATTCTCCAGAGCTTTAGGCGGGGATTATTTCCAGCCCCCTCATTCATGATAGGAAATGTCATGTACTGAATGTGGCTCATATAGAAGCAAAATATATATGTACCTACAGCTGAGCAATAGTTCATTTTCACTCTGATCGCCCAGAAGATTTTAGCATAGTTCTATCCAAGTGATTTTCAGTTTCCAAAATTTAGCCTTAGTATCAGAGGTGGTATTCACCCGTTTCTTATCAGTTCAGGCGAACCGGTAGCAGCTGCTGCTGGAGGCTCCGCTCACCTGCACTGACATAATGTGCGACCTTCTGCGAGCGCTCTTTCATTTGCGAACCTGTAGCAAAGGTAAATGAATCCCACCACTGCTTAGTATTATGCTCTGGCTTATTTAATCTTACTAAATCTTGGCATTGCTGGTTGCTCCAATGTATTGCCAAGGATGTTCAGTATACCTGTCAACATTCAGAAATATCTGCTTTCCTCTCCCTTGCTGATACATTGGTGAGAAAGTGGTGTCCAAAGTGGAGAAAGGTGATATGTATATAAAGGAACTCAGGAAATATAATAGCAGAGCTGGAAGGGTCCTTGGAGGTCTTCTAGTCAAACCCCCTGCCTAGGCAGGAAACCCTATACCATTTCAGACAAATGGCTATCCAACATCTTCTTAAAGACTTCCAGTGTTGGGGCATTCACAACTTCTGGAGGCAAGTTGTTCCACTGATTAATTGTTCTGTCAGGAAATTTCTCCTCAGTTCTAAGTTGCTTCTCTCCTTGTTTAGTTTCCACCCATTGCTTCTTGTTCTACACTCAGGTGCCTTGGAGAATAGTTTGACTCCCTCTTCTTTGTGGCAACCCCTGAGATATTGGAACACTGCTATCATGTCTTCCCTAGTCCTTCTTTCTATTAAACTAGACATACCCAGTTCCTGCAACTGTTCTTCATATGTTTTAGTCTACAGTCCCCTAATCATCTTTGTTGCTCTTCTCTGCACTCTTTCTAGAGTCACCACATCTTTTCTACATCGTGGTGACCAAAACTGGATGCAGTATTCCAAGTGTGGCCTTACAAAGGCATTATAAAGTGGTATTAACATTTCACGTGATCTTGATTCTATCCCTCTGTTTATGTAGCCTAGAGCTGTGTTGGCTTTTTTGGCAGCTGCTGCACACTACTGGCTCCTATTTAAATGGTTGTCCACTAGGACTCCAAGATCTCTCTCACAGTTACTACTATTGAGCAAGATACCACCTATACTGTACCTGTGCATTTCGTTTTTCTTGCCTAAATGTAGAACCTTACTCTTTTCACCATTGAATTTCATTTTATTAGATAGTGCCCAATGTTTAAGTTTGTCAAGATCCTCCTGTATCTTAAACCTGACTTCTGGAGTGTTGGCTATTCCTGCCAGCTTGGTATCATCTGCAAATTTGATGAGTTCCCCATTTATTCCCTCATCCAAGATGAAGATGTTGAAGATGCTGGGCCTAAAACAGAGCCTTGGGGTTGAAGGTGATGCAGAGGGCACACAACAGTAGACAAAGGGCTGCACAGAGGCTAACTGATGAGCAGAGTAGGGGTCAGGTAAACACTTGTCAACAATCCCCAAACACACTTCTTTCCTCCCCACTAAGAGCAGGACCGCTAAAGTTGCCTCCAAGAGAATACACAGATGACGAAGCATTACAAATATTACACACCTTGATATGGGACAGGGTTGATTTAAGGAGGAAAAGATTACTTTAAAACCAGTACATCTTACTCCTGTCTTTGTGGTTTACAGAATCTGTGTGACATATTGTTCCATATTCCCATGACCCAGTTAGGTACATATAAAATGGAAAACACGTAACTGAGATGAGGAATATTTCATTTGATCACAGCTTCTGAAAACATTTTCTCAAGTGTAAAGTACAAGGGAAGTTTTTTTAAAAAAACCAGAGTTTGCTTTAGTTTTATTAAACTCCTTGATGACTAGTTGGAATTTATTTGTGGTCTAAAATGCAACTTGTAGGCTTCCTGTTGGTCACTCAATGAATCATATCCACTGGATACTTTCCACATTAAAGGCACTTAAAAAGTGCATTGTCCTATTGAAAATATTATTTTATTAAACTGCTGAATTTGGAATTAAATTATCCCTTCTAGCAGGATCTTGAAAATCAGTTCCAGGTTAATAGTTCTCATGGATTCCTCTGCTTTTATACTAGCTATCTGTTTCAAGCATTCTATAATGCAGGGAGGAAGATAACTTTGATAGAAATGTACACAATCCATTACCAGGAAAATGGGGTAAAAGATATCACAAGTCCCCCCCAAAAAATGCAAGAGGCTTAAACAGACACATCTCCCATTTACAGGAATCTATGAAGGGGAGACAATATAGCACAATCAGACTTGCAAGATTCTGTAATTATAGCAATTCTCAATAAAAGTAATTTTAGCTTTTTTTTTTTGAAGTTGATTTCTGGCCTGGTCAATCTGGTGGTATCACCTAAGAAAAACAAATACGCTTTCCAGTTTTAGGGCTCCAGAGCAGAACTACACATCTGGTACAACCATCATCAACTGTAGTTCAGAACCCCACCCCCCCATTTCTGTCTCTTGAAACTGCCTGTGGCCTGACTTGGATGCCTTTGGTCTGGCTGAGACAACTGTGTGACAGCAGCTGAATTTTAGGCCTAGCTAATAGCTATGGCTCCAGGCTTTTCCACTCACGTGCCGCTGAATCACTGTCAAAAAATGCAACCTCGTAGAAAGAAGATTCTCTGCTGAACAGAGTGGCTTTGTAGAAGGGAAATTGCTGCTTTGGATTTTCTTAGCCAATTTTCTGAGGGAGGAAGCTGGGAGGAAGAAGGCAGAAAGAAATGGGAGAGGGGCAGAGAGAGGATTAAGGAGCATATGAATTTGATTCCTATATACAGTGTATTCAGAAAGTATTCCGACCCCCTTCACTTTTGTCAATTTTGTTATGCTGCAGCCCGATTTGTTAAAATTCATTTTTTTCTCATTAATCTACACTCAGTACCCCATAATGACAAAGTGAAACAGAATTTTAGAAATGTCTGTAAATTTATTAAAAAGAAAAAAACTGAAACATCACATTGGCATAAGTATTCAGACCCTTCACTCAGTACTTTGCTGAAGCATCTTTGGCAGCAATTACAACCTCGAGTCTTTTTGGGTAAGATGCGATAAGCTTTAACACCTGGATTGGGGGGTTTCTGTTGTTCTTTCTTGTAAATCCTCTCAAGCTCAGTCAGGTTGGAATGGTGACCATCAGCGAACAGCCATTTTCAGGTCCCTCCAGAGATGTTCAATTAGATTCAAGTCATGGCTCTGGGTGGCCCATTCTAGGATATTCACAGAGTTGTTCCTAAGCCACTTCTGTGTTGTCTGGGCTGTGTGCTTAGGATCGTTGTCATGTTGGAAAGTGAACCATCAGCCCAGTCTGAGGTCCCAAGCACTGTGGAAGAGGTTTTCATTGAGGGTATCCCTGTACTTTGCTCCATTCAGCTTTCCCTCAACTCTGACCAGTCTCCCAGTCCCTGCTGCTTAAAAACACCCTCACAGCATGATACTGCTATCACAATGCTTCACTTTTGGAATGGTACCAGAGGAATCTTGTTCCTCACAGTCTGAGAGTCCTTCATGTGCTTTTTTGCAAACTCCAAGTGTGCTTTCATGTGTTTTGCACTAGTAGAAGCATCTGCCTAGCCACTCTGCCACAATCCCAGATCGGTGGAAAGCTGCAGTGATGGTGGTCCTTCTGGAACTCTGTCCCATCTCCACACAGGATCTGTGGAGCTCAGTCAGAGTGACCATAGGGTTGGTTCTTGGTCACCTCTCTTACTAAGGTCCTTCTCTGAGTTTGACTGGAAGAGCAGCTCTTGGAAATGTCGGCTACGATCAAGAGAAGTGGGAGGCACAGAGCTAAATTTCATGTGTTGTTGCAAAGGGACTGAATACTTATGCCAATGTGATATTTCAGGTTTTATTTTTAATAAATCTACAGACATTTCTAAAATTCTGTTTTCCCTTCGTTATTATGGAGTACTGATTGTAGATTAATGAGAAAAAAATGAATTTCAACAACTGTAGAATCAGGCTGCAGCATAACAAAATTGACAAAAGTGAAGGGAGTCTGAATACACTGTATACATTTTGTGCCACCATAAGAAAAGAAGATTATTGGTTTTAAAAGGGGTGGTAGGTAGTTTATCCCTGACTAAGAAGGCCTCTATTTTCCCTGTTTGTCAGCTAGATCATTCATATAATGATATAGTTGGCAAACAATATACAGTACATTCTGTTCTTAACAGGTGTAACAGTAAGTTGCCATATTTCACTTGCAAGCAGCTGCAATAAATCTTGCATATTTGGTTGGACTGACTCTTCACAACAAATGACCGTAGATTCCCACAGGGGTATTATACCAACTCAGAGGCTCACAAAACTCAACCCTGCTTTTAGCACCTTGTAAAGATGGATCCCATCATTCTGCAGATCACATTTCAGTCATCATAGCAATAAAACCAAATGGATTGCCTTTGTGCATGCTTTTGCTTCATTTCAAGAAGGTATGTGTCTTGAATAAGAAAGAAATTAATTTGGCCTATTGATAATGGAACTATTTAGCAACTTTATTTTTTTTGTCACCATAGATACCCTGAGGATAGGTGAGGTTACAGATCAAATTCTGTGAATACAGCAGCTAGCAGGCTACCCAATCCCATCTTAACGAGCCCTTCCTCACATGGTGGAAGTACTCCTTTATTGATCATCTATGTCCCACTTTGACACAGCAATGAAGGGACCAGACAGAGGCACTGGAACAGAGAGATCTATTGAAGCATAAGGATAAATTTAGCATAACAATCCACATGAGGTAGCATGTTTTTTTTTCTGATTTCTACCTGTATTAAATGACTACCTTTAAGAGCTATGAGAAATACCTTAACCGAGATAAATATATCATTGCAACATACTGTATTGCTGTATAAAATTATCTGAATAAACTGTGTTACCAATGATAAATAGGCTAATGAGTCAAAGCCAAGATTTCAACATTAGTGTGTGTACAAATGGGGAAAGCCAGCAGGGCTTTTCAAAACTGTAATATATTGATAAATATAAAGACAGAGAACCTACAAAATACATATTAGGAACATGGTCTCAGTTATAAATTTACTGATCTGAAGTAATGGTATTACAACATATAATAATGGTTAGGATTAAAGACATTTCATATTAGATGTTCCAGACAAATTCCTACAGGAAAAAATAGCAGAATGAAGTGATGTTTGCTAGTATAAGACACACCAATGGCAATTTGGTATGGTGATGAGGCAGCCCTCCTGAGGGATTTTATTAGCAATCAGTCCTTCCCACTTGGATCTGTTCATACATCCAGTTACAGGTAGTCCTTGACTTATAACTATTTGTTTAGAGGCTGCTCAAAGTCACAGCAGTACTGAAAAAAGTGATTCAAGACCATTTTTCACACTTAATCGCTTTGGTTTATGCATCTCCATGGCCACGTGATCAAAATCGAGGTGCTTGGCAACTGGCATGTACTGTATATACTCGAGTATAAGCCTAGTTTTTCAGCCCACTTTTTGGGCTGAAAAAAGCCGCCTCGGCTTATACTCGAGTCAGTGAAAAATTTGCCCGAAATGGAGGAGAAAAAGGGGCGGGGCCATGCCGCTGGGTGACACTCGTGAATGGCCCAGTGCCCCTGTGAGTTTCCCCTCCCTCTGTGTCAGTTTGCCGCGCAGCGCGCACCGCACCATCCCCCCTCCTCACGTTCTAATGTAAGCAGGGCTGTCTTACGATTCCCCTTCCTCCCCCTCCTGCCGCTCTGCAACGATGTCCCACCTCCTCCTTGTTATGGCAAGCAGCCACATAGCGATGTCCCACCTCCTCTGGTACAGTGATCCAATGATAGGAATCACTGTGCCGTGTGTCATAGGAGGCGGGACATCGCTCCCGCGGCTGCACGGGACATCATCATCACAGCGGGACATCAGCATCATGAGGTGAGTGAAGTATTTCATTGAATACACCGCTAGTTTACTGTTTTTCTTTGAAATAAATATTCAAAAACATTATTGGTATCTATTTTATTTTTGAAATTTACTGGTAGCTGCTGCATTTCCCACCCTAGGCTTATACTCGAGTCAATAACTTTTCCAGTTTTTTGTGGTAAAATTAGGTGCCTCGGCTTATATTCGGGTCGGCCTATACTCGAGTATATACGGTATTTAAAACAGTTGCACTGTCCTGGAGTCATGTGATCACCATTTGTAACCTTCCCATCTGGCTTCCAACAAGCTAAGTCAATGTGGGAACACAGATTCCCTTGACGATCTCATTTCACTTAACAATTGCAGTGATTCACTTAATTGTGAAAAAAAGGTTGTAAAATGAGGTGCAATTCACTTAACAACTGCCTCATTTAGCAATAGAATTTTTGAGCTCAATTGTGACTGTCAAGGGCTAGCTATATAACTTTCTTTTCATACAGTGATATATTATGATTTCCTTTCCCATGATCTTGTGTGTTCCTGTCAGTCTGCTTGCCTGATTTTATTCATAATCCCTGAAATATGCTGCCAAACAAATCAAGTCTCAGCAAGCATATATATTACTCCGTGAAGAATTCTGGCATTGCCTTAGAGACAGCATGTAATCAATACAATTGGCCTTGATGACATTAAAGAGCTCAGTGCCCCTCTTCTCACAGCTTTATGCAAGTCAAACTGTATTCTTGCTCTCACAAAGCAGACTTAATAGAATTTCTGTCATTCAAGAAATAATGTATCTTTGGGGGCAAAAAGATAAATTCCCATGTTAGCAGAATTCAGCTTTCTACCAACAATATACCATTCCCCCACCTTTCAGTCATCTCCACCTTGTTTTATACATAAAACTGGGCTTAAACAAACAGGTGTGTCACCCCCTTACCCTACCTTAGGCAAATATATTAAAGAACAAATGCAGGTGCAATTGGATTGAGATCAAAGGAAATTTAACAGGAAGCTTTCTTGTGTTTCTTTCAGAACTGAATCAGTGCATGTATGTGATGGAAGCAATGATAGCTTGATTGGATGGTAGGTATTTGAAGCTGGAAAGGTATTTTGAATTGTATTGGTTAAAGGAGACTTAATTGAATATCCTGTTCTTATCCCATCTCTTTCATTTATTTGGCTTGCTATTCTATTCCCAAAATTAGTTTTTCTGTACTATGCTCAGCTAATGTAGATCTTTGTATTATCCTCAAACAAGGAAATGTCAGGGTCCAAATAGCATCTAAACTTGTATCTGAGTTTGTGAAATGGAAGCCAGAATCTTCTAAATATGCCTCACCAAATTATTCACAGATACAGCATCTCAGCTGGTAATACCTCTATGTTGTCCTTCCAATGTAGAGATATCACAGTGGCAATTTAGGTCTTCCATCTGTTTCCTGTAGCTCCTCACACCTCCCATCACTCACCAGTTTCTTCTACATTACACACATGCGTATGCCTTTATTCTAATATGAATGATAGGTCTTCCTTTACTGGCAGCAGCGGCCAAGATTTTCTATTAAGTTTATGAGCTTGATTGCTTACTTAGATTACACACATCTCTTTAATCTTTCTGTAAGTCAAAGAATGGTTCCTCTCAAAAATTAATTTCACATCAGGAATCTGGCAGAGACTAATGATGACCAGCATTTGTGTCCTTATACATTTGCTTGATGTCCCTGTTCCCTACCGACTAAAATCAGGCCAGAGCAATTATAGCTCCATTGCTCTTTGCTTTGTCCATTCCTGTTTGTTGTTCATTGTTGGCTAATTTGGATATTTCTCTACAGCACGCCCATCCACACAAATGTGATTAAGCCCGAGTTGATGCAACTCACATTCCTAGCAGTTACCATAGCAAGGACCCAATGGCCTCTCTGCCTCTTTCTTTGGAGAAGTCCAAGGCTTTAACCTAAACCACTTGCAAGGGCTAAATAGGAAGCTTAAATAGCCAGGATGAAAGAACATGTCAGGTGCTTTTTTTATTTTATTAAAAACAACACAGTACAATCAATACAATCCAAATTAGAGCACTAGTGGCTATTCCTACTGCTTGCGGCAGTCCTACCAGTCTCTGAAATTTTCAAAAACAGGAGAGCTGGTTTTCTATTTTCCAGCTGCAAACAGGACCAGAAATGCAGAATTGTTCTAAATGCATAGCTAACTGTTCTGACCCCCACCTTGCCCGTTCAGAAACGACAGCCACACACAGCTTGCAAAGGAATGTTTTTATCAGTCCCGGCTCTTGCTGGCTGCGAGATCAAAATAAACACAGATAAATTCTCTGGCAAAAGTAAACTACAACAAACAGGTTTATATAAAGCAAATCACTTATCCAAGTGCTTCTTCTCGATGATTGCAAACAAACAGACTTGACTAGGATAGGAACGAACGTTGACTTCTGCAACTAGGGCGTGGCACCATCAGTCTTTTATCGCAGGAGGAGATCCTTAATGAGCCACAGCTGCTTGTTATCCTCTCCTGTGAGCATCCTGAAACAACTCACAGGAGGCTTCTGCTGAGTCACAACAGCTAACAAAGCTGTTTGCATTCAAAAAAATTTAAATAAAAAATCATCTCACAAGAGTATTCTCAACATCATTTTCTTCCAGATTACAGTAGATTATTTTCTGAGGAAGAAGCTGACCCAGTTAAGCAAGCCTAAAGCTAACCTAAATTTAAAGCACACAAATGGTCATTTTATTTTGTTGGACAACCCATACCAAGAACAGTCTCTCTCTATGGAATGAATTTTGACTTCTGAAAAATGAGAAGACCATACCAGAAAGCGAGAGGAAGTGTCAGGTTCCCTCCCACTTTTGATTGCGACCCCACCCATTTCTTTTCTTCAAACTGCCCTCAACAGAACAGAAAATAAGATGCTCCATTTTTGCTTTACAGTTCATCACAACCTTACTTCTCGCAGGTAGAACTTACTTCAAGCAAACTTCAGTTCTACCCATCACTGCCCACATTTGAAAACCACCCACCTTCCTTACATAGGCATGCCTGAATGGAAAACTGAATTAAATGAAATATTCATTAAATGAAATATTTCAATTTAATCTTTTAGCATTCTCAGCCAAAAAGGAAATGGTGCTAGTTCAGTTAACACATCCTACACACTGTCTGGTTTTGGTTTAACATGATGTGGAGTGTAGTCCCTGTTTTAATAACTATTAGGACATAAAATTAGTTTTCAAATCCCCTCTCCTTTCAACACCCACCCTCTCTTATTTCCCATACAGATCTTCTCCACAGAGACAATCCATATGTTGTGTTAAATACATATTGTGGCTTTGCATTTTTTAGCCATTAAAGAGTAGCTAGGAGTTTACCTCATAATCACAGAATTTGCTATTTGGCACAAGGAGGAACTTACTACTGGCACCTGTCATAACTTTTCTCCCACACCAAAATAGCATCTGGGATAAAAACACCCCTGCTTTGACACCATAGTCCTAAATCCTTCTGTAGAGGAGAACTATTACCCTTGCTACCCAGAGGTTTGGGCCAACTTTGTTTAGTGTAATATTGTCAGTTCTCACATAAGAAAAGAGGAAAGTCACCTCCAAACTGAGCTAACATCCGGTGATCTCAGAACATATCCATGATTTTTTTATTTTTTTTATTTTTTTTTGGCAAGCAGTGACAGATTGGAGGCCTTCACAAATTTGTGGATTTCATGAACTCATTCAAGAGTGATGGAAAGTGCCAAGGGCTGCCTTGTTTAACTTTGAAGAAAAAAAATAACCTGAATTGGGACTGCTTAATATGTGGTTGAGAAAGCCCACAAAATGCCAGGATTGTAGGCTACACTGGGAAGTTGAAAAATAAGGAAATTGGAAAGAAGAAATTAATGGTAAACTATTCATTGGTATTGCCACCAATGAAATTACACCATTCCCATGAAATCACCAGGAATCAAGGTCCTTTTTATCTTCCTAGTTTTTTTTACTTATACACTTAACTATTGTCATCTCCTAAATCACTGACATCCCCTAAATTCTGCTGAAGATGTTACCTAGCCTGGTAACGAAATGTTATTGTGACAAATAGGATGCTTATATGCAAAGTCTACAAAACCATTTACTTAAAAACAACAGTAGTGCATTTTACTCTTACTATAATTAGTGTAAGATTTTCAATGTAGTCATTTTCAATATTCTGGAATATTTTCTGGGGTTTTTTTTTGGTGTTACTTTGTTCACAATTCAATATTTTGTTCATGCTAAGGCAGCCACTGAGGCTTACTATGAATATTCTATTTTTATTCTAGGAATTTAAGTCAGGATAAATCAGACTGAAATAAAGTAAATAGGGTAGTAAGCAATGCAGCATATTTTAATGTATGTGTATATGTGTGTGTATGTATGAAAGAGAGATGAAGAAAGTGGGGGGAAAGAAAAATATATAAAGAAAAGGCAGTTCAAAAGAACCAAAGATGGCAATACTGAATGCTCATTTGGAAAGGAAAGGAACATCACCTTAATTTCCTTGCAATCACCTGATAACATCCAGAAAATATTTTTTTCAAAGGGACAGGCCACATGTTTCATTTGGTATAGCAATCCAGAATGCCCATGGCTTGGGAAAGATGATTTCATCTTACAAAATGTTCCAAATTTGGAACATTTTCATTTTCTCCTTTACTAGGAAAATGGATAGCTATCTCACCAGGGTATCGTCTGGAGTTAAGACCTAAGCAATTTAGTAGATAGTGGGAAGCTAAAGTAAAGGTATTCAGTAAGCCAAGACAATTGTTGTTTTCCTTTTCAATAAACCTGGTTAGTAAGACTATAAGAATTTACATTCTTGGTTGCAAGTGCCTGGTATAAGTTTAATAATCATTGCCTATGGACTGTCTACTTTTGGTCTGCTCCACTCAAAAAAAATGTGTGAGGTTCAGCATACTGAACAGCATACTGAACTTCTTGAAAGAAGACAGAATGAATTTGCAAATAAAAAAAACCTTCACAAATATTATTATAGGTATGAGAGCCATATCGTCCAACTACTGCTATAGTCCCACCATTGACAGGTAAGGTGGCTACGGAGAATAAGCGTTAGCCATTAAATTTGGTCAAAACTTCCACTTTCTCATCTCAAACCCAAGGCAGAAATAAACCAACATATATAGCTAAGTGGGAGTCATCCTGGAGGCTGCTTGTTCCTGGCTAGAAAAAAAAAGTAACTTGTAATGAACTAAATAGACTTCTTGCATCCAGGATAGAGATCTGTGTGGCTGTTAACTGCACAACTGCCATATAGCCCCAAAACCTCATCTTCTGAAGAGTCCTACATCAAAAATCCAAACATTAATGATTGAAGATGGCTCTAAAAGTCTGATCACTGGCCTGGGAATATTCCAGAAGAAGAATCTGAAGAAATATGCCAACACACATTTGCATCCATCCCTTGATACCTATGATAAAGTACCCTAGTTATTTCAAAGTACACTATGATTGACTCATCTTTCCAGCACCCAAGGGAGGGTCACCATTGATTAGAAAAATGTTAACAGATCAATTAATGACTCTCAGGTGGAATTAGAGCCTACTATTTACAAGGTTACATTGCCAGAAGAGAGTGAAGTCACAACTGAAGGGGTGGAACCCAAACTGAACACTGTGGAAGTGGAGCTTTGGTACTGAGAATGAGAGAGTTTGTATCCATGCTATGTATGAGCGTCAGTGGTGGGTTGTAGGAGGTACGCCCCGGTATGGGCGTACCAGAGCCAGCCTGGAGCACCAGATACTGTTCCGGTACGGTGCTTCGGTGGGCCCACCCGCCCACCTTACCTGTCTTTTAAGGCTTCCGCGCTTTTGCACATGTGCACAGCGCGTACAGCACCTGCACGAAGCTCCACTGAGCAGCTGGAGCGTCACCGAGGCTTGCCGAATCCTCACTGACAGGTAGGATGCATGTGTGCAGCACGCATGCCGTGCATGTGGTTGACACCGGCGCCGTTCCAACCGTACCAGTTGGAACGGAATCCAGAACCCACCACTGAGCATATTCATATATGTACACACACACAGGCAAAGATAAACTCCTAAAAATCTCAACCACTCAGCACTTTCAATTGCTGCTAAGTAGGTCTCGGTTCATAATTCTGGCAGCCTAAACCCATTCACAAAATCATATCCAATCTCACCTGTTCTTCCCTCTCCCCTCTATACATATTGAGCATGTTTGCCTTTTTCCTTTTTTTGCAAGCATTATGTGTGTATATATTCATCCCCCGCCTCCCCCTCAACACACACTCTTTATTCTGAAACATGACCAGTCCTTCTCTTTTTCCATTGAGCCACCTAGGTTTGGTTCTCTGATGTCTGTCAGATTGTTTCTGTCACTACAGATAACTGCCACATCTCTGGGAAATCAACATATTATATAGCCTACTGCCAAGTAGTTTTCTCCCCATCATTTTTTATACCGAATCTCCTATTATGACCTATATTTTCCTGTGTGGTTCTACATCAAGTAATTTCCCTCTGTAATACCTAAATGATCCAGAATAATTACACTCCATTCTATGTTCAGCGAACCAATGTTCTGAAATATTAATGAAGTTTGGAAAGAAACAAGGAGGCTCATCTATTTTTCTTTTGAGTATTGTTAGTGTTTTATGAAAACAATTATTTTACACTTAGATTGAGAAGAATGTTTGTAGCTCAAGGTTGAACAAAAACTAGCAATCAGTTCATCTCTGAGCTACAAATATTCTTTTCTATCGTACACTTTAGATTCCAGCTGTTAAAATTAAAACAGAAAAATATATTATTTAAATAAATTATTAATCAGTATGGCTTCTCTCATATTTCAACCGCACTGCTATCAGGCTGTTAACCTTCTTTTTCAAACTTGTTCTGGCTGATGAAAAGTCTGACTGTGGTAGCCAATTTAAGGGGTATTAGAATAAGTGAATAGGACAATCCACAAAATGAAGAGTCCTGTGCACATTAAATACTAACAGGATTATTATTTCACAAGGGACTCAGCAGGGCACCTTGGATATAGACTTGTGGCATAGTTGATATTAACCCAAGAGAACTGCTCCTAGAACTGTCTCAATATCCAATAAAGTGCAAACAAGGATTTCAGCTAAAATTCTAAGAAACAGAAGGATGTCTTGCGGTTGAAAAGTCACAAGACCGTAGTGCAAAATTCTTTGACTCAGAAATTCTCATGGATGGAAGAGATACTGGATGGTAAGACGAAACTACAAACAAGTGCTGCTGAGAGCAACCACTCAGTTCCTGGAGACATTGGAAAATCAAGGAAGGCAGTTTGGGCATACCGATCTGCAAATAGTGACAGTCAGAATCAGTGAGACAGATAAGATGCCCCACCAAAATATTTCCAAATCCCAACTGTACAGCAAAGCCCAGAAAATGAGGGCTGAGTTGTTGCTTATCAAGGTTTAATAACAGGAATTTCACAGGGAGAGAAAAAGATGAAACTGAAGCCTAGCCCTGTTAGAGCCAGTGTTTTTCAATAGATTCCAAGCTTAGCGAATTGGGAGAAGAAAAGACAATGTCAAAAAAGAAAGAGCAACAAGTGAAGGATGCAACCCAGCATGCCTGGTTTAAACCGGTAAAACAAGAGTCTCTCTCCCTTAACTCGTTCATTCTTTCTTTCCAACTGCCCAGAAAAAGGGACATATGATGATATCACAAGGCCTTGATTAAATCAACATGGAAACAAGGAGTGTGTTTTTTCTCACAAGGGCCTCAGCCATGCTGGGATGGAGGCCTTGCTGGAGACATTTTTCCACGCATACAAAAAGCAACTACCCGCAATGCACAACTCTGGATGGAATGAAATAGAAAAGGCTTATTATGAAGGGCCTTCAGAATCTTATATTCCAAACTGGCAGGTGAAACAGAAACAATTAAATGGCTAACCAGTTCTTGAATATTGCTTGGGAACCTTGTACAACTGCTCAGAAGCTGGAGAAGATGTAGGTTCAGAAATGCTCTCTCCCTTATTACTACTTCATATATTCAGATTATGCCTTCACTTTGTTTTGGGGTTCCAAATGATAATCTGACCGCCTTTGGACCACTGGATCAGAATCCAAAGGTTAGGAAGGCAGAAGGAGATGGCTCTTAATTTTCTGATCTCAGGCCAAAGAAATTATCCCCAAACCATTATAGGTTGTCCTCAGTTTATGATCATTTATTTAACAATGGTTCAAAGTTACAATGAAAAACTGGTTACAATTCATCCTTGAAGTTATAGCCATCGAACCACCCCACAGTGTCATATGATCACAATTTGGGTGCTGGGCAACCAGCTCGCTTTTACAATGGTTGCCATTTCCCAGCCAGCTTCCAACAAGCTAGATTCACTTAATGACCCTGTGATTCATTTATCAACCATGCAATTTGCTAAGCGACATGGTCACAAAATCAGGTCATTACATGATCACTCACCTTAACAACCAAATCATTTAGTAACCAAAACTGCAGTCCCAATTGTGGCCATAAATAAAGGATTACCTGTACCTCTTAAGTACTATTTTTTTGTTACTGGGCAGATGGAGGCTGTCAAACACTGGGAATAAATTTTGGGTCCCTCAGGATGATTTTACATCTGTCTTCAAATATTGCTACATTACTCTGTGAACAACAGCTCTTAGTTTGATTTCCCACCCTTACTCCCACCCCTCCCACAAAAACTTTGGGCCTCTGGCTTGATTACCACACAGGAAGTATGTTGATGATGATGGAGCAAGCAAAAAGCCACAGCTAAGGGACCAGTGGTTGCTGGAAGGCTGCTCAAAGCACTCATTAATGGGGAAAAAAGTTTTAATGACATACAACTAAAAGCAAAAACACAGCAGGGTGAATATAGCAACACTTAAACAGACTCCAGCTTCTCTTAGAGGAAAACTAAAAATGTTCTGTCCCTGAGTCAGGAGTTTTAAGAGACTATAAAGAGATTAGATTTATATAATTATATAGGGAATGGAAATTTGGTTCATTTCCACTACCACTTCACAGCTCTGGAGCTTTTTTTATCCTTCTTTGCCTCCCCGTTTCTGGATTTTTTCTTTCCAAACCCTGATTCTTTGCTCTCCTGTAATTCTGTATTCGCATGAATTCCTGTATTCACAATAGAATATTTGCATTTGAAGTTCAAGGCAGGGGGGAACATGAGAACTCTCTATATAAATTCAAAATAGAACTGTCCAGCAAGTGATTGGATCGACCTCTGTTGCCAAAGGATTTGTGGGGTTTAGGGAAGGTTGGCTGCAACTTCATTCCAAAACCGAACGTTGCTTTTTCAAAACCATACAGATCTAAAACCCTACACATCTTAAGGGGAACTCATTCTTTCGCCTTCTGGGTAAGAGAAGATGGCCCTATATGGTTCAAGCCTGCCTTTGTGAAGTTTTCGTTTTGCGGTCGTTTCTCTTCCAATTTCCACATACTTCCTCTTCTCCCCTCCCCATTTCGAAGCTGTTCCATCAGAGTCTGGCAGCAGCCTACATTTTGCAGGCAGAAAGCCATCGCCAGAAATTAGGAATTTCAGTCCGCGGTTGCCTTTGTGCTTTCAAATGAATTCCTCTGGATCAGGTCAGCGAGCGCGCTAGAGCGAAAGGCGGGGAGGGAGAAAGGAAGCGAAACGCAAGGCGAAGCGGGCCGGCACTTCGCTTTTTCTTTTTTTAATCTTGAGTAAGGTGGCGGTTGTTTTTTTTAACCGAAGGGATCTGCAGAATCAGCCCGGGGGGCATTCAGACGCCCACACTAAAGACGGAAACTGTTGGTCTCTACCCAGGCAGGGACCAAGTGAGAATCAACGTGCGGGCTCCCTTCCAGGTTTCTCCCAATTCCTTGCAGGGTAAAGGGGGTGGGGTTGTTTTGGCCGCTAACAAGTGAGTTTGCAGCAGAGGAGAGAAAAGGGGGCTGCCCGCGATGAGAGAAACGCGGGGGTCGACCAAGCCACGACAGAAAAGCCACTAGGGGAGCCGCAGAGAAGGGGAAGGGCGGTCAGCCGTATATATATATATATATTTTCTTACCTACATCTGCATTGCAAAACGCCTGTTGCGGATGCACCGGGGAGCAGCTGCAGGCGTCGGCAAGGCGGCCCACCCTCCCCAGGAGCAAGACGGCCAGCGAGGCCAGGAGGCTCGGGAACGTAGCACTCATCTTGCGGAGCGGGTGGTGGGAGGGAAGGCGGGCTTGGCTGAGGGGGCGGCCGAGGCTTCAAGTGCTCACGGTTCCTGCCGCCTCATCCAGATAGGCTCGCGCGCGCGCGCCCCCGCTCAGTCCTCTGAGCGCGGTCTTCTGTGGCGATTCCGGGGGGACGCGTGCCGCTTCCGCAGGAGGCTGTCCTCAAAGTTTGCCTGGCAGTCAAAGCCTGTCTCTCGGGATGGGGTGGAGAGCCTGGGGCGGCGGGGGAACAAAAAGTGGGGGTTCCCGCGGCTGGAAAAAGAAAGCCTCCTCTCCGATAAGCTCCTGCTTCTTGCCTTCTGGAGATGTTTTCTTCTCCGGGTTCCAGTCTAAGCTGGCTTTTTAATGGGCTCCAGGGAATTGCAGCCCCTCCTCCCGGTGGCGCTGGGCCAAAACGGGCGGTTGGCCTGCTCCGGTCGTGGTGTGCGCTGCTTTCCCTTCCTTCGCCTCCGGCCCTGCGAGATTGGGTCTCGGCTGCCTTTGCTTGACAGTTTTCCCCACCTTTCTCAGGCTGCAGGCAATTCCCCACTTAAGAGCAGCTACTCTCCATGAGTCCGTGCAGCAACCGGGCCCTTATTTTTTACACTAAATTTTCGTCAGAATTATAATAGCAGTCGAGCTTAGAAGGGATGCAGTTATACAGGCACCCTGATGTGAGGTCTCTCCTCCTCAAAACCATGGTTAGAACTTGGCCTTTTCCCACTGAACTGATGTCACCGAGTCTATTGCTGTCCTGACCCAGGCCCTTAATTGGGATCTGCCTCCGCCCAGGCTTTGCTGTTTTAGAAAGCCAACCTGGTGCAAGGTGCTAGAGAGGGCCTAGCTGCTACAAGCAAGACAGTCAACCAGAAGTCAAGTTCTCCAGAAATAAATGAACAGCTGCTGAAGAAATGGACATCACTGTGAAGGCAGAGTACCAATCTACATACTTGGTTTTCAAGACTCTGAAATGTGGTCAATACTAGTTGCCAAGTCTTGGAAAAGGCACCCTCCTTCTCCATCTAATCTCTGCATTAATCTTAAAACAGAAGATGGTGTTTCTAGGCAACCTTGAATTTTGGCATCAATGAGAAATCTGATTTTCAATCAATATGAAATAAAGAACTTGAAGCTCAATACCATTCTTAGTATTTTTTGACATAAAATTTGGAGGCTGTTTTTGACTCTTCTAGTAAAGGAGATGGGTTTTCTCATGTTCTGAGTTGAATGGTTGAATGCTATTTCAGCCAGGTTCCTTAAAAAAGGCACTCTTCTAAATATTCTTGAATATTTTAGAGGCAGAATATGTTAAGTGCCAAGCGTAGCACGTGTTCTTAAGACATTCACACTAGAGCATTTTTGTTCTTTTAGAAATAATTTCCATCAAATGATTTTCGGTATGACACATGTTTTCCCCATATGGTATGGTATTCCCCATGAATACCAACTTGAGAAACTTGGATTTGGTAAGATTGGCGCCATATTTGGGTTGACAGCAGCCAACTTTACAAAAGTTGGGGAATGGGGAAGGTTTGAAGTCTACATTTCAATTCTGCCTCTTTTCATGTAATTTTGATTTCTTTTCTTGGAAATGTCCCAAACGATATTCTTTCACTTCCTTTGAAAATGGTCATTGACTAATGTTCTGCGTGGTAAATTTTATGGAACTTTGTGTAGATACACTAAGCCTTCTGCTACTTCAGTGTCCCACATTCACTCTAAATGTAGACCAGAAGATACGAAGAGAAGGATGTTTGCTTACTGTAAAATCACCCCCAGAATGTCCTGGGGGCACATAACAAATTTATAATAGGCACTGAAAGAGTTGTGTATAAGTGTTTTGACAATGCTAGGGTCAGGAAGCCAGGCTGGAGGCGGGTCTTGCTGACGGCCAAGGAGTGGAGCCGGCTGAGCGCCCAGCAGTGAGTCATGGCTGCTAGGAGTTAAATGGAAACACATGTGCAACCATTTGCAGGCTTTATTACTCACAGCAGGGAAAGTGTGGACACTTGGTAAACACAGGCCAAAGGCTGGGCTGATGCTTGCATTCAGACTTCCATAGTTCCCACACCCACAGTTTCGAATCTCATCGGTGGAGGATGAGGTCTTCTAACTAAATTCTCCATGTTGGCTCAAGATATTCACTGTGCAAATTGAAGCCTCCCCTCTCTCCCAGACATCCTGCTAAGAGGAATGCTTTATGAAGTTCTGCTGCAGTGTTCAAATTTCAATTGTGTCTTCTTCAATTCCATTCCTTGCCCAGGGAGCCATCTGATGTTGATCATCCTACTGCACAATTAACACTCTAAATCAGTGGTTCTCAACCTTCCCAATGCCGCGACCCTTTAATACAGTTCCTCATGTTGTGGTGACCCCCAACCATAAAATTGGTGTCTCGGTTCCTAAGACCATCGAAAATATGTGTTTTCCGATGGTCTTAGGCTACTCTTGTGAAAGGGTCGTTCAACCCCCAAAGGGGTCCCGAGCCGCAGGTTAAGAACCACTGCTCTAAATCATTCAAGGAAATGATTTCACACATTGTCAATCTAGTTTGCAACTATTTGTGTGCACGTGTAGCATTCATAATAATACAAATCTTCAATTTTCACTTCAGTCAGAAAAAAAACATCACAAACTAACATCAGTAAGAGACCAGTTCTAAACCATGTCACCTTGTTATTAAAGATTCTTGGAGTTGTTTTTCCCCTTAATGATAAATTGATCCATATCTACAACTGCTTTTTTCCCCCTTGCTAAACATTATCATTGTGTCTATTTATGTCCCAAGGAGAATTAGATATTCAGAAGATGTCAGGATAGCTTTTATCATAGAGCAGGGAGGTCATAGAACAGTGTCCAGATGCGTCACACTCAGGCCACACCCACCCCAGCTCCGTGAAGGGAAAAAAACATTGTGAAATGTCACATGATGACAACGATGCTGTGAGTTTGACACCCATGTCATAGAGGTTGCTTTGAGAAACCAATAGCAAGAAGCAAAAATCTCTTGGTGAGATGCAATTATGATGAGTCCTTCATTATGAATGTATTTTAGACCTCATAGTCCTTTCCCTGACTCCATATTGTGCGGGGGGGGGGGGAGACTTTGGAGTCCTTAAAATGATATATCATATTCACTGAGTTAATTTTTCCATGGTTCTTTAAGAAGAGCCAAACTTCAGTTGCTACTATGATCCAAATATGTAGCTGGTAGTATCCATATGTTAGCTCAGAAGATTGATACAGTAGGAGAGAAAATAGTTTTAATTTAACCTTGAGGATGCTGGATTAGAAGATTAATACGTTTCTGAAATTGGAAGAAGAAGCCTCAATAGTGATGACAGTACTGAGGACAGAAAATACAAAGAATCTCTAAACTTTATAAAAATCTAGGAAACTAATGAAAAATCAGAAGACCAAATAATTAATATGTTTGTACAAAATGGTTTCCCATGTTAATTGAACCATGCTTATTCCATTCGCCCAACTTTCATCATGACTTATGAACGTTAACTAATATTATTGGCTGGGCTTATTCAACGTGCTAGGCTAAAAAGTGTTTGCCTTTTTGTGGATCAAGATGTTTCCTCAATTAACCTTTGAATGGGCATTATGTGGAATGCAAGAGTCTCAGTAATTTACCTCAGGAAAGCACTCTCGCTGTCTCATAAAAACTCAAGAGTAAGCTATTCAGGAACAACCACAGGAAAGTGTATCTTTTCTACTGAAACTTCATGTGCTGATCCAACACTCCTAAACTGTTAAAAGTGACCACTCGATCCACTGCATCATCTGGGGTGAAAGCATCAATCAAGCACACATTTCCATGTGTGTCTATTTCTCACAGTTTAAAACTAAATACTGCTTGACCAGTTAGATAATTAGGCATCTCCACTGATAAAGTATTTGTTCTACAATGCCAACTAAGCATCATCAGAAGGAATAACAATAAATAGGAGAAAGCCTCATTCTAGTAAGTTTAAAGGCTTAACATTTTTCACAGTGAATCCAGTCTATGCAACTCATCATAATTTCAGACAGCTTTGAGAAGTTATACCTGATTATAGCAAATTAAATGTGAATCAGTTGTTCTCAAACAATTCATTTCATTTGCTTCTTCTCAGATTTGTGAAAGGAAAATAAAAGTATGAATTTTATTTTAAAATAATGTTTTAATAAAAGTGCAGTTTTTTATCTTAACAAGCCTCTTTTCCTTGTCCCGAGGAAACAATTAGACAGGGAAATATAATTTTAAAATATATTTTAAATGTATTGGTCCCTGAAATGGCAATACATTAAAGCAGAAGATAATGGGTTTGGGTGGCTTTTCTTTTCTTTGTATTCATGCTGATGGCATTGTATTGGTTAGGAGGTTAACCAGTGACTAAATATACAATATTTTTTTTTATCTACCAATCTCTCTGGCACGTTTTTTGGTTAAGGAAGTGTTTTGTTCAAGGTTAACAATTAAGGAAGGAACAATACGTACATAACTGCGTTTTAGTAGCTAATTCAAGACTACCATACCAGTTCTAATCCACTGAAGACAAAGTCTGAATTCTGCTTTGCACCTGAGAAAATTGCACCCTCCTGTTCCTCATGGAACAAAGAGCTGATTTCATTGTTTATACCAAGAACTGCTTACTTGCACAAAGATGAAGGAAATTGTGTCATTTTCTGCTGCCAGCACAGTGAAGCTGAAGTCATGCTGCTGTCATATAGCTTGCCAAAATCCTTAGGAAAAACACCCAGAAAAATCCAAAATACCTCCCTCCTCCAATTAAATATAATGTCTGGGAATAAAACAGCAAGAATTGAGTCTAAGAAGATCTCAATGACCAGAAAAGTGTGGAAGGGAGAACCTTGGTATGGATTTGCAATGTCATGCTAAATTACGAGCCCCATACAATGAATAAGAAAAAACCCTTATGGAACAATATGAGCCTTTTCCATAACCTGTGTACTTTGATTTACCATATTCATAATTTTGGAAAATTCAGTTTCAGAACCCAAGCACATCAAAATTGTTTATCAAGTAAGATAAAGACCCATCCTTAAGTTCTATATACATAGTAAATTAAGAACAAAACTATTCATATTCAGTCTAGGATTATGCACAATTTAACTGTGGAACCAAAGAGTATAGAATATAATGCAATATGTATATTATTCTCCCACTGCAATTTAAATTATGTCCAAACTCAGACCATGATGGGGATCCAGCTGAACATCTAAGTATTTTACTAGAATTTCTATCATGGCAGTCACTTAGGTGAGATGAGCGATGTATAAATTTGATAAATTACGATAATAAATTCCAGCAGATCCTACAGTTCTTCAGCCAGCTGAGCTTAAGAACTGGATTGAATGTTTGAATAACAAGATTTAAAAAGAGAAGGCATGTTTTAGGAGAGCACAGACAGAGAAATATATATCCAGGAAGCAAAATGGCTTTTTTGTCAATTCCATACAGTTTGAGAAAAATATACCATTTAACATAAAGATGTCCTGTGTGAAATGGATGGGATTGAAGAGCATCTTTTCCCAAACAGCTGTTGAGAAGCTGTAAGATTACATGGACAGCTGATATTCTCATGGAAACATACTGTATGTCCTGACTTGGAATTTGAGATCAGGAAGAAAAGCAGAGAGATTAAAAATAAGGTCATCCAAAACCTTTTTAAGGCAAAGGTCAGTTTTTACTCTTTCAATTATTTGCACAAAGATAGCAATACTGGCATGCGAGTCTGCTCCAACCTTGATGGTAGATCACATTTTCCATCAGAGAACTTCTGAAAGCAGTAGGAATCACAATTAGGGGACTTGGAGTAGTTAGTATAATATACTGAGGTCCTCTTCTAAAATTTTGTTTCCATCTCTCAGCTGTATTTGCCCACTCTGTCTACTGGTATAGCTGGTTGTTGTCAGATTAAGTTACGGTAGTTTGGATTGCACAAGTCTTCTGAATTAGATTCTAAATTTATCTTCTTTTGTTAAACCGTCAGCATCTCTGAAAAGCCCAGCTTAACAAATAAGTTAAATAAATTTAGCCATAGCAGACAAAGTACTGGCAGACAAAAGAAAGACATTTGTAACAAACGTGGTGGAAAAATATGCCCTAACTGAAGGATATCTTTGATTTGCTCTAAGCCTGCCTTGGTCAGCCGGTCCAGAGAGCTAGAGTTTGTGTGACAGCCCAACTCATCAGGCCCAAGCCCAAAGACAAGACAGTGAATTCCAATTGAGTTCAGTCCTTTACTTGTACCTAATGGAAGAATCTTGCCAAACTAAAACTATAACTTTCTAATCTAGTCAATATTCCCAGAGATATGTTTTATATTCTATATACTACTAAAATTATTGTGCCTGTAGCCTTTAACTGGGCAAAACAGTGCATCAAAGAACAGCAGTTCTTGATTCAAGATACCGCAAATGAACTAACTTATGGAATGCATCCTAAATCTAGGTCCCTTAACTCCGATGGGAGTGAAATTTGGCAAACTTGTGGAGACTTCAGTGCTGCTGCATTGCTGCCCAGCAGTTCAGTAGACCAGACCCACACTTGCTCTTTAGAAATCACCCCTGTTCCAACTGCTTTTTTTGCTTTTGGTCATTCTATTTCTGTTTAAGAAAAGGAAATATGTCTGAAATGACAATCCAACAGGTCATGGGTTGTCTAGTTATTTTTAAATCTAATTGTAAACTATGTTGAAATCTTTTACAAGAAGTGGTAAATAAATGCTGCCAACATGGGGGTGGTTGATTGCAAACCACTCATGTATATGAGATGGAAACTAGTTAGATTGTTCTCTGTCTCCACCAACACTTGGATGGTCTCCACTAACCCACCTCTCCACTATAGCTGTCTGACATTTATATGTTCTAAGAATAACTTTGAGGTCTATGTGGAACACAGAGGCATTAAATAACTTATTGCATCCTGGAGATTAGCTTTACAATTTCCCTTTTTAAAAAACAAAACATTGTGATGATTTACAACATCATCTTGCATAAGGCACTTGGCAAACCCCAGGAAAGGCTCTTGAAGCACCCCGATGCTCAAAGGGCATCTAAGCTATCTGTAATATGTAGATATCTTATGTTGAAAACATTCTGAATGAAAATGAGGGAATTGCCTGCCTAGAGTCTGGCTAGATTTATCACATTCAATTATGATTTCACATTCCTTTTAATGGATCTAATGGTCCCTTCTCTCATGAATGAATTTGCTTTTTGAAGAGAATATTCCATAGGAGGGAAGGGATGAAAGACTGCATAGTATAGCAATTTTTCTCTTACTGCTTCTCCATTTCCCTTGAAGCAAAAAAAAATGTTGGGGGCTCTAATAAATACCTTTGCATTTAATATACTATAATCTACTAAATATAAAGAATAAAGAACTATCCCTTGTGTTTTCACATTTGTTGAGGTCTTTCTAGATACTGTGTTTAATCTATCAAGGCTTCAAAACCCTTATTGGTCTAGAAAAGGGCTGATTATATTGCAGTGTACTCCCTGTTGGTGGATTTTGAATTAGAAACTACACTTCCTTATTGCAATTATCAATCTTCTGCTGTGGAGTATGTGGCAATTGTCCTTACATTCGCCTCTTTGCATCGGCTAGAATTCCCTTTAGTCAGCAATGAGAGAGTGCCAAAAGGAGATTGGACAGCTTTTTACCTTATCTTAATCTTTACTACTCAGTGTTGCCTTTTTGCTGTTAGGAAGTGGCAGAGAAGGAAATTGGAGAAAACCAGAGCACCATGGTCTTCTGGCTTTTGGAGAAAGGTGTAATACCAAAATTAGGACATGGTGTGAAGTAAGAGGTCCTTTCAAACAACTACCATTATTGCACAGATTAACTTCTGGGATTGGTCAGCTAATACTTTCAAGAAGGTTAGAAGTGAATCTTATGAGGTCATAGAAGGGTGGCATTCATCTGAAATGGGTGGCATTCTCACACATGAGGGTCTGATTCTCCTACCCTGACTAAGACAACAATTGTGCAGTGATTCTGATAGCAAGTAGTTTAAGACGTCATTTGCTTATGCTATTAGATCTGGATTGCAAAGATCAGTGATGGTGAACCTTTTCGGCACGGAGTGCCAAAACTGGAATGTGCGGGTGCTGGAGCACCAGAAACCCAAAAACCAGCTGGCTGGTGTGCATGTGGGTGGCATCCATCTGGTCTTTGGGTTTCTGCTGGTCTTCGTGCGTGCCCGTGCGCTGGAAACCTGAAGACCAGGTGGCTGCTGAACATGCTGGCCTTTGGGTTTCTGGTGCTTTAGCACACATGAAGACTAGCTGGTGCACTGTAAAACAAAAACAAAAAAACCCCCATAAGATCAGCTGGTAATGGCGTACGTGCCCACAGAGAGGGCTCTGTGTGCCACCTCTGGCACATGTGCCATAGGTTTGCCATCATGGCTCTAGATGATCCTATATGGCTGCTATGTTTGTTGTTATCTAGCGAGTATTTGGAGTTTCGCAAACCAGAATTGGAAGCCTGACATCATATTATTGAAAGTTCAAAACAATTAAATACCCTAAACTGCTTTCCTACCAGAGGTGGTATTCAGCAGGTTCTGACCAGTTCTGGAGAACCGGTAGTGGAAATTTGAGTAGTTCAGAGAACTGGCAAATACCAGACTGGCCCCGCCCCCATCTATTATCTGCCTCCCGAGTCCCAGCTGATAGGGAGGAAACTGGCATTTTACAGTAACCTTCGCCTGGAGTGGGGAGGGAATGGAGATTTTACACTATCCTTCTCCTGCCATGCCCACCAGGCCATGCCCACATAACCAGTAGTAATTTTTTTTGAATCCCACCACTGTTTCCTACCCCCATGTACAATACTCAGGGTGCTCAGCTCTTGCAATTCTTATTCAGCACAGATGCAACAACATTTAGGAGGAGTAGTAGTGTTGTGAATAGACTCTTGCCTCTCCCACAGCAACCGCGTGTTAATAAAATGTGACCATCCATACAGCCTAAGCACAGCAAAATGTGGCAATACAGCAAGAATTTCTGACTATGCATTTCCATAAACCCACACAATGGCACAGTCCAGTAAGTTTCCACTTGAGACAAATATTTTGCATCTATTAAATAAATATGTCAGTGGACAGAACAGGGTAAGTATTTGTTCCATGGACCAAAGCTAGATCTCTCATGCTGATTTTCATCTTACCCCTTGGGGAACTACAAAACACTCTGATTTCAGGGAGCTTTTTAGGCATACAGCAAGTTTTAACAATATAAGAATATAATATAATGAAGTTTTAAAAAGCGGCAAATTCCAGAATTTGAAAGAGTCGGACAGTTAGGGATTTCATGTCATGGGAAGCTTATTCAGAGAATATTTCCTTGGTCTGGAGCTCATAAATGTATTAAAAAGCATAAACAAAAACTCATGTTGCTTCCCGGTAGATCATTTGCAATTTCTTCTTCATTGTCTGATTCAAAAGTACAGATGGACACTGAAAAATAAATGAAAGATCAACTGTACTGTACACTGCAGAATTAATCTGAGCTCATTGCAATTCATTAACCATTTTTCGTAACCATATCAAACTTTCAAACCAATATCAATGTGTAATAAAAGAGGACAAAACCAGTAATGATGGCAAGCAAAACTATTACATTTTAATTAAATGCTCCAAAACTATCTAGCTAAACATGAGATTATTTTGATAGTTAAAATGGAAAAGAAAAGAAAAACCACCTCCACATCCAAAAGATACAAGAATTGTTTGAGTTAATGTGAAATTTAGGCTTGGTGCCATGCAGTGACATCTTATAGGGAGATGGTTTTTTTTTCGGTTTCATTTTATTTATTAATTTATTTTATCTTAGGAGATGACACTGCATAGCATCAACCTAAAATTCACGCTAGGTATTATTTAGACTGCTCTTGTACCCTTTGCATCAAAAGCAAAACTTGGAAACTGTTTTACACTTCTAGCACAAAAAACAGTACTGGGAAATAGTAGCATACACATAGAGAGCAATCCATATATGCAAATGAGAGACAGCATCCTTGGGCATGGTTTGAGAGCCTGTGATGTGTGAATAGGTCAATAGCTTTAATGATAAATTTAGATTCTATGAAAGATTCACCTGTTGAGCACAGGACATTCCTCATATCAGTTGAGAGAATTAGCCCTGTTCAGCAGATCATACTGAGGCCTTAAGTAAAGTCTCCACACTAGCAATATGGTAACTTAATTTGGATTCTAAAGTGTAACCAATCCAATTGCAGAGATTTCTATAACTTTTTCCAATCTGCTTTCAGTGAATTTTGTTAAAAGAAAATCTGAATAATCTTGCTTTCTGTTGAAAGGAATGGTCAGGAGCATGGCTGTCTGAGGAATTCTGGCAGTTGAAGTTCATAAGTCCTAAAAGGGCCAGGTTTGGAGACCCCTGGTCAAGAGCACAAGTGTGGCTGAATAAATTCCTATGCATTTCACAATGGAAAAAGTTGAATATAAAATAAATAAGTATTTGTACATATAAGCAGATCTCTCAAATAAAGATGAATGGCATTACGTTCAAGTGTGATGATTTGCTTTTGGTCACATGGATGAGAGTTGGAAGAATCAGTCCACGAACTGGCTGCTACTAGTTTCCTTAGAGCAGTTTTTCAACTTTTGTCATAATGAGCTCTAATTAAAATGATACATGACCTTATCCAATGCTAAATATGAGAAAAAAGATGCCACTGCCCAGCAGGGTTAGAAGGAAATAGCTTCATATTTACTCTGTACCCCTACATGCAATGAACTAATTGCCAACAGATGTGTCAGCATCCCTCCATTATATAATTAGGAAAGAAGACCAAGAGATTCCATGTGTTGGAAATCAAAGTACTTTTACTAATTACAAATGGTTAGCGAGCAGTTGCGAAGCGAAGTCTGTTTAATTAGGCGCGAAAGCAATTGATATATAGAATAGTCCATTCCCCACCCCTTGGGATCATAGCCTCAGGCCAATCATAAGTCCTTCAAGTGTCAGGTGTGAGATAACTTCAAAAGGCATCACGAAGATGGAATGTCGGGGCTGTTGGTCCAGGCGGGAAGCACCCACGCATGCGTACTCCAACCATCCAGTAAATACTAGAACATTCCTCCAGCACATCGAATAACCCCTCCCAAATACCAAACCCTCCCTCCCCGTTTCATGGCAGCTGAAGCAGTAGCAAAGCAGAAGCTGACATCCGGCCGTCCCCCGGAAAAAGGCTGTCAGGCCTATAAAAAAAAACAAAAAACGAACAGACAAACAACAAAACAGAAAAAGAAGAAGGGAGGGGGTGAGAGAAAGTTAAGGCTTGTCAGGGTAGGCAGCATAAAACCTCTGAAGCAGTCTGGGAGGACGAACATGGGATTTATCAACCCATTCCGTGTGGGAGGGAGGAAAATGCTTCCAAGCCACCAGGTATTGGATGCGATTACGGCGCTTGCGGGAGTCAAGAATTTCACGAACTTCAAAGTGACGTTCCCCATCGACGAGCAAAGGAGCAGGCGGAGGGTCATCAGGGGGATGCAAGTGGGAAACACGAACAGGTTTTATGAGGTTAATGTGGAACACCGGGTGGACCCAGTTGAAGTGTTTGGGCAATTGTAAACGAACAGAAACAGGATTGATGACCTTTACTATGGGGAACGGCCCCACATATTTGGGTCCCAACTTCTGTGTTGTGTGCAGGAACTTTGTCGACAAATAAACCAAATCACCAGTCCGGTATTCATAGGGCTGAGAGCGTTTCTTATCCGCCTGTTTCTTATGGGCCCGATGCGCAGCGTCCAAAGTGGAGAGGGTCAATGGCCAAACACGACTGAGACGCTCACTCCAGTCCGCGACTGATGGAACTTGCGGCTGGTCCTGAGGCAATTCAGGAATAGGAACAAATCTTGACCGTAAACGACCCGGAAAGGGGTGAAACCCGTGCTGGAATGGACAGAGTTGTTGTAGGCCACCTCAGCGTGTGGTAACAAGTCTACCCAATCATCCTGTTGATAATTGATGAAACAACGTAAATATTGTTCAAGAACAGAATTAGTCCGTTCACAGCCGCCATTAGTCTGAGGATGGTAGGCGGAGCTAAGGCCCTGGGCGGAGCCAATACGTTTGAGAAATTCTTTCCAGAAAACTGATGTGAATTGGACACCTCGATCGGAGATGATATGATCGGGCACTCCATGCAAGCGGTAAATGTGGGAAATGAAGAGTTTAGCCAGCGCCTTAGCGGAAGGAATTTTGTGGCAAGGCACGAAATGAACTTGCTTGGAAAACAAATCTGTGACCACCCAGATGACAGTGTGCCCCTGGCTTTCGGGGAGCTCAACAATAAAGTCCATAGAAATCTCCTTCCAAGGGGCAACCGGGCGAGCGACAGACTGGAGCAGCCCTTGCGGTTTCCCCAGTGGCCGTTTAGCGGTCGCACAAACCGGGCAACTGGCCACATAAAGTTCAATGTCCTTCTTTAAAGAGGGCCACCAGAACTGCCTCTTCACTAGATGCAAAGTTTTCACGAATCCAAAATGATCCGCCAATCTGTAGTCATGTGCGCGATGAAGGACCACCAGGCGTAGGGAGGCGGGGATGTACAATTTGGCGCCGATCCACGGCAGATCATCCCTCATAGTGCACTCGTCCCGATGGTTCAGGAACCAGTCGTCTTGAGGAAGTGCCAGCTTGAGGTCAGAAAGAAGATAGCAATAGCAATAGCAGTAGACTTATATACCGCTTCATAGGCCTTTCAGGCCTCTCTAAGCGGTTTACAGAGAGTCAGCATATTGCCCCCAACAATCTGGGTCCTCATTTTACCCACCTCGGAAGGATGGAAGGCTGAGTCAACCCTGAGCCAGTGAGATTTGAACCGCTGAACTGCTGATCTAGCAGTAGCCTGCAGTGCTGCATTTAACCACTGTGCCACCTTGGCTCATAGATCTTGAGGCACATCATTTTTCCCGTGGGCCTGTTGGCGCGTGACCACTGGAGCCGCTAGGAGCGGTTGGACGCTCTGGAGCGGTTGGACGATGCTCAGTTTAGAGCAATTATATTGAGGCAGTCTGGACAAGGCATCTGCCATGAAATTCTTTCCACCCGGGATATATTTAAGTGTGAAATTAAAACGGTTGAAATATTGGGCCCACCGCATTTGTTTGGGGGAGAGACGGCGTGGCGTTCTCAAAGCTTCCAAATTCTTGTGGTCAGTCCACACCTCAAACGGGTGCTTAGCGCCCTCCAGGAAATGGTGCCACGTGGTCAGGGCCCAACGGACCGCGAAAGCCTCTTTCTCCCAAACCGCCCAACGTCTCTCTGTGTCTGTGAGCTTCCCGGAGGTGTACGCGCAAGATTGTAGGTTACCTTGGTCGTTGGCTTGCAACAAGACGGCCCCAACGGCGACGTCGCTGGCGTCAGCCTGGACGACGAAAGGCCTGTCCAGGTCAGGATGCTTTAGCACCGACTCAGCGGCAAACAGACGTTTAAGCTTTTCGAAAGCTGCCTGGCATTCCATGATCCAGTCCAGAGGCTTGTTAGGCTTAGGTTTAGGCTCCCCCTTGGATTTGAGCAAATTAGTTATAGGAAGCGCAATTTTAGCAAAAGAAGGAATGAACTGACGGTAGAAATTAGCAAAGCCCAAAAATTTTTGTAATTGTTTACGAGTTTTGGGCGCGTCCCATTCAGTGACCGCCCTCACCTTCTCAGGGTCCATCTCAATGCCGGCAGGAGAGATGCGATATCCAAGGTAGTCAATTTTAGTTTGGTGAAATTCACACTTAGACAATTTGGCATAAAGATCAGCGGCTCGGAGTTTTTTTCAAAACAGTGCGCACAAGAGCGACGTGTTGGTCATAAGTGCAAGTATAGATAAGGATATCGTCCAAATATACGATAACTCCTTTGTAGAGGTGGTCATGCAAGATCTCATTGATTAATTGCATGAAGACTGCAGGGGCCCCCTGCAGGCCAAAAGGCATGACCCGGAACTGGAAGCAACCAAGAGGGCAGTTGAAAGCAGTCTTCCATTCATCTCCCTCCTTTATGCGGACCCTATAATAAGCTTCCCTGAGGTCCAATTTAGTAAAAATGCGGCCCTTCCCCAACTGGGCCAACATGTCCTTCATCAACGGAAGTGGGTAGACATTCTGAGCCGATATCCCGTTCAAGTTTTTAAAATTAACACATAATCTAAGAGAGCCATCTTTCTTTTCACGGAAAAGCACAGGGGAAGCCACTTTGGGGCGAGCAGGTTCAATGAATCCACGTTCCAAATTTTTATCAATTAAAGTCCGCATTTCCTCCATCTCCCTGGGTGACATGGAATATATTTGGGGTTTTGGTAGCTTAACCCCGGGTAAGATGTCAATGGAGCAGTCAGTAGGCCTGTGGGGTGGCAGTTTGTCGGAAGATTTTTCGCTGAAAACCTCCTTAAGGTCCCAATACTCTTTAGGAATTTTTTCCTCTCCATCAATCCTCTCCTGCCCTCTAGCGGCCACTTCAGGAGTGTCAGTCATAGTTTGCCCAGGAGTGCCCTCCCCCTCCGGAGGCTCCTTTGTGCGAATGCGCAAGCGGCCTGTTCGCCAATTTATGTGAGGGTTCCACTTCCGGAGCCAAGGGAGGCCTAAAATCAGTGGCCTGTCCATGCCAGGTGCAACTACAAAAGAAATTAGTTCAGTGTGGGAACCCATCTTCATCTCCAAGGGCTCCGTAAAAAAATGGGCACCCCCCCCGCAATGGATCCATCAATCTGGCAAAACACAATGGGGGTTTTCAAAGTACGCAATTTGAGACCCAATTTTTCCACCATAGCCGGGTTGATCATGGACCGGGAGCAACCCGAATCGAGCAAGGCGTGAAAGGGCGCTGCTTGCCCCTCAGGGGGAACTTTTAACTCTATGGGGATTAGCAGGGGGCCTTTGTTTGAACTCACCCAGTGAGGCGATGTTTCGTCATCGGAGTCCTCAGAAGAGGAGTAGTGGGCAGCTGCGTCTCCCTCCAAGGCCTGGCCGAAAAGGGGGGGCCTGGAGTCCACAGCGAAGGCAGCTTCTTTCTTCCTCTTGTCGGAGGCTCTGCCAGACTTCTCCTCTCGCTTGGGTGGGGGTTCGGCGGTGGGTGGGCAATTTAGCACGGCAGTCGGGGGCGCGATGCCCCAATTTTCCACAACGGAAGCATGTTACGGGTCTTGAATTCACTGAGGGGGCCCCTCTCCCCTCGCCCCTCCCTCTGAACTGGGCTTTGCGGCCTGGAGGGGGGGGTGCTTTTTGCAGCTTTCTCCTTCTTCTTTTGTCTTTCCTCCTTGGCACAACGAAGCCTGTTTAAGTCGAGTTCAACGTCAGCTGCGTGTTCAAACCAAGTGGTCAACGTCTGGGCAGATTGCGATTGACACACTGCTGATAAATGTCTTCATCTAAGCCCAAAGCAAATTTGTCCAAAAGGGCTTCCTCGCCCCACCCTCTCATGAATTGGGAAAGGCGCTGAAAGTCCTGGATATATTGGGCTACAGGCCTATCGTCCTGCTCGAGGGTTATAAATTTCAATTTGCTTCGCTTCTCAGTCAAGGGGTCATCAAAGCGCCGTTTGAAAGCCTCCATAAACCGATTGAAATTCCTCAGGAGGGGGGGAAGCAGACATATGCAATGCAGTGGACCAGGCAGCCGCTTCGCCGTCCAAGGATAGGAGAATCATCCTCACCCTCATAGTGTCTGTCTCAAAATCACGGCCATAAATCTCCATGTAATTGAAGACTTGCATAATAAAAGAGGCCAGGTTGGCAGAATCTCCATTGTATCTCACAGGCAGGGGAGGGATTTTGGCCATTCTGTGCCTTCGGGGAGGTGGGGCCCCAGGTCCGGCAAAACCCCCAGCCGCAGGGGTGAAGCAGCCCGAGGGGGGGTGAAGCAGCGCGTGGGTACTCTCGCTCCCAGCCCCTCCAGTCTTCCTCATCTTCCCCACCTCTTTCCCCAAAGTACCTTTGTCCCCCGTAATCAGGCAAATCTCTCCTCTGGGGTTTTCTTACGGCTCCCGTCTCCAGCGGTCGTTGTCGGGGTTGCCTTCGGGTAACCCCTGCATCCCAGCTTGCCCCTTCCTCTCTTTGTCCTACCGAAGTGGACCATCGTGGGGGGGGGGTCAGGCTGGCTTGATATCTGCAGTTGAAACAAATCTTCATGAAGTGAGAGGTCGGGAGGTCCGGCCTCGTGAAGCGAAAGTTCGGGGGGGCCGGCCTCGCTGGGATCCACATCACAAGCGGCCTCCTCATCTTCTCTGACCAGCGAAGACATTTACTCCCTTCACGGTAGATGTAGGTCTCCTGGAAAGGGTTTTGAGAGACTTCGCTTCTTGTCAGCATCCCTCCATTATATAATTAGGAAAGAAAGACCAAGAGATTCCATGTGTTGGAAATCAAAAGTACTTTTACTAATTACAAATGGTTAGCGAGCAGTTGCGAAGCGAAGTCTGTTTAATTAGGCGCGAAAGCAATTGATATATGGAATAGTCCATTCCTCACCCCTTGGATCATAGCCTCAGGCCAATCATAAGTCCTTCAAGTGTCAGGTGTGAGATAACTTCAAAAGGCATCACGAAGATGGAATGTCGGGGCCGTTGGTCCAGGCGGGAAGCACCCACGCATGCGTACTCCAACCATCCAGTAAATACTAGAACATTCCTCCAGCACATCGAATAACCCCTCCCAAATACCAAACCCTCCCTCCCCGTTTCATGGCAGCTGAAGCAGTAGCAAAGCAGAAGCTGACAAGATGCCTGGATTAAGATTACACTCATTTTAAAAAGGCATCATTTTTAGTTATCTGTGCTAATCAAAATGAGATATACAATCATGCTTCCTTCCTATAAATATATCTACTTAGGTTTGTAGATAAAGATTACAGAAAATATCCAGTGACAAGGAGCTATGGTCAAAACTTAACTTTATGTGGCATATGTCAATTGTCTACATATGTCAATTAGAGGAGAGGCATGGGTATGGGACAGAGAATGGACTTTTATTCTAAACTATTTTTATTCATGAACAGAGGTACTGGAGAGTTGCAGCATTGGTCCTGACAAGCTTCTGAACAGAAGTAGAAGAACATCAAAGAAGTTGCTTTTAATTTAAGACCATTAATTAGGCGTCTGTTCTATATAATCTTTCATGTAACAACTTGTAGATACCATCTCTTAATCTGGTAAGAGCTTGGCGAGTTTACAACTAGTGTGTATGTTCATGTAAAGTAAGCAAGAATATTTCCGTTCTATGGATTATTATATTGTAGCCTAGGTGATAAGAAGGCTTGCTTTTGCAAAATGTGAACTATTGTTTTGATCATTGGAAACATACAGCCATCTCAGAAAATTTAGATTTCAAGAAAATGGTGGAAGAGCCCTGCAGCTTTTTGTAACATTAAGAATTAATAGTGACAATGTAGTTTTTTCAAATTGAAGTGTTCTTATCCCATACCTGAGTCCCAGTCTAAGGTAAAGATTCACCTTATGCATAAACATCAAAGATGCAACTGAATGCAGCTTGTAAAGGCAGCTTGTAGTACTTGAATATGAGGCATGATGTGAATTATCAGAAAATAAGTTTTTCTCCCATTGCCACTATACACATTTCACAGTATCTACCAATTGCTGTAAACATTAAAAAATGGAGACAAATTATATTCACTTTGGATTTATTTATTTATTCTAGAATATGTTGTTTCTTTTTAATACATAAGGTCTCCAGATGTATTGGAAGAATTTCAGATTGGAGGAAGGTAACTTAGATTATTAAAAAAAAATACCTAAGGGAGTATAGGAAAATAATGACAAATTTGAATTGTGATACTTGCAGTGGTCAAACTTCAATGTACCCTGTAATACTATGCCCCTCTCTAGTGCTATCTTTTCATGCACTATGGCCTCCAAACTAGGGATTCTGAAGAGAGTTAGGAATTCCACAAAAGAGAATAATATATTTGAGGCATAGGGTATCTTTAATGTAAACTGCAGGATATGTGTTAAGATTCATGGAAAGGTGGGATAACCCTGACCTATCTAAAATATTTTACCAGATTTCTGTATTGTTCCTCTCCAGAAATTGTTTCAAAGAGGTTGGTAGCCAAAACATTTGAAATAGGACATTACCGTGATAGCAACCTTTTCTCGTTCAAACAAAACTGGTAAGGGCTGTTTACTCTGTCATTAGCAGCAGGTCAAAGTGGCTTTTTAAAAGAGGTCACACAAGTTGAAGAACATACATTCAGTGTCTCGTATTAATCACTTAATGCTCCAATTAGAAACCAATGAAATGTTTCTTTCATTCATTTTCATTCATTCATTCATTGTTTCCCTCCCACCCCACCCTTGCCATCACTCTGCTAAACAACTAATTGCTACAATACTGTCTATTCCCTGGGATGCCAAACCACATAGTAGGGCTGTATTACTATTATCCTTCTCATCTTTCCTATTACCTATTTCCTTAGCTTCTTATGACTATAACTTTGTTGTTTGGATCTTATGATTTATGTCGATTGCTTTTATTAGTATCCTGTTATGATGTATGTTTATTCAAATCATTGATTCTGGGCAACTAACGATCATAAAACAATTAAAAGAGTCAAAACATAATACAAATAGCAGCCAATAGGTATAATCTGCCTGTCAATATAGCTAGGAAATGGGGCCCTTCACACACTCAGGACTCCTGGCCTGGGCACATAGTCAGGTTTTCAAGGCCTTCCAGAAGGCCAGCAGGATCAGGATCAGCCTAATTTTAGAAGAGAGGGAATGTTCCAGAGGCATGCACTATGGCAGACTTCCTGGTGCCTGCCAGCTGACGCTCCTTGGATTGTAAGGATAGAAACAACTGGAAGAAGACATCCCCTCAAGTATCCCTGTCCCAAGCCATGAAGCATGAAGATAAGAACTAGCACCTTGAATTGTACCCAAAAACACACTGGCAACCAATGCAGCCCCAGAAACAGTGGTGTTACGTGTGCTAAATAACTGCAACCATTTACATCCTCATTCTGTACCAGCTGAAGCTTCTGAATGCTCCTCAAGGAAAGCCTCATGAAGATCCCTTTATATTAGTCCAAGGGAAGGTTACAAAATGAGTGACAGTGACCAGAGCATCCGGATCCAGGAATGAGAATGGGGACCATTGACGCATAACCCACAGGTGTGTTGAGGCCCTCTTAGCCACAGCTATCACCTGTTCTTCCAGCAGGAGCCAAAATTTGAATTACGACCACATTTTCTCTGTGATGGTTATACTGACCAGTGTCCTTTGGGCTTCTGGTTGAACACCCTTCTTTTATTGAATATGGTCATGAAATGCACACAGAGAAAGAATAGAAATCATAAATATGACCTAAAATGTGATCTGTTTGCTAAATACTGGTAAGTCCTATACTAGATAAAGAAATCTAGTCAAACAAATGAGTCAGAAACATACTTGTTTATTGATTTATTGAGGAAAATGATCCAAAACTACATTATGTGTGTTTGGGGAAAGTATGTGAACTTTTGCTTTCAATAATCGGCCCAAACTGCCAAATAGCTAAGTTTCCAATAACTCTTGTTCACTCCCGTGCATCAGCTTGGAGGAATTTTAACCCATTCCTCTTTGCAAAACAGCTTCAACTCAGGGATGTTGGTGGAGTTCCTCACATAATCTGCCCACTTCAGGTCCTTCTATCACATTTCTATAGGATTAAAATCAGGACTTTGACTTGGTCATTCCAAAACATTACCTTTCTTCTGTTTTACCCATTCTTTGGTAATACAACTTGTGTGGTTTGGGTCATTGTTTTGATGCATGACCCACTTTCTCTTGAGCTTCAATTCATGGACAGATACCCTGACATTTCCTGTAGAATTTGCTGGTACAATTCAGAATTCATATAATCAACTAGCTGATAACCTGGTGCTGCCCAGGTATTTATTTATCCCAACTCTCCTTCCATGAACATCGCCACAATCTCTAATGTTGGATTTTCCCTCTTACCAGAAGGACCCCCCTTGTGGAGTACTGTGAAGCCATTACCATAGCAACTCCACAGTGCTGTACAGTAGAAGCCATTTTAAGGCAGTACGGTAGAAGCTGTTTAAGGCACAACAGGCTCTTAACAGAACACATACTCCAAGGGGTGTTGGGGGTGTCTTACCCCTACAGTATTTGTTTCCTAAGGGTAAGTAATCAGTGTACCAAGTTTGGTTGAATTGTTTGAGGCATTCCAGAGTTATACTGGAAGACACACAAACAGCCATTTATATATATACATACATTTATAGATACATACATACATACATACATACATACATACATACATACATGTTGTGACTCAGCAGAAGTTTCCTGTGAGTTTAGTCGGGATGCAGGAATAATGAGCAGCTGTTGTTCATTAGGGTCGTCTTCTGCAGATAAAAGACAGATGGTGCCACGCCTTAGTGGCAGAAGTCAACGTTCGTGGTTCGTCGTTCATCGGTCAGGGTTTGTTGTTCGTGAGAGGCACTTGGATAAGTGATTTGCTTTCTGTAACCCTGATTCAAAGAGGCACTTGGATAAGTGATTTGTTTTCTTTCTGTAAACCTGGTTTTGCTGTAAGAGCTTTTTGTTTTTGCTTTTGCTGTGTAACTTTTTGCCAGAGACTTTATCTGCGTTTAATTTTGGGCTCGCAGCCAGCTTGAGCCAGGACTGATAAATATATTTCCTTTGAAGTTCTGTCTGACTGCCATTTGTGAACAAGTGAAGAGGGGGGGTCAGAATACATACATACACATACATATACACACACACACATAATATATATATACACCAGGGGTGGGTTTCAACCGGTTCGCGGCGGTCCCTGCGAACCGGTTGGTCGGTGAACCCAGAAGTAGGTAACTTCCGGGAACGGCGAAGGGCGCGTCCGCCCGCCCGCGGTCCTTACCCGGTTTTGACGAGTTCTGCGCTTCTACGCATGCGCAGGATGCATACAGTGCCTGCACGATCCTCCAGGAGCAGCTGGAGCGTCGCGCAGATGCTAGTACGCATGCGTGCACCGCGCGCGTGCACGAGGACGCCGCCGGCCCCATTCCAACCGAACTGGTTGGAATGGGGCGAGAAACCCACCCCTGATATACACACACACACATATATAGATATATGATAAAAAGCTATTCTCATTCACAGGCAGCAAAGCAGGCCCGAACCATGGAACAATCAACCAATCACTTTGGTTCGCAGATGGGATAGGGTTTTTATGCTGCAATGCAGGGCTTATCTTTTGCCAATCATAACATTTTTCATTCAAGCCAAAGAGTTCTATTTTTGTCTCATGCATCCACATTCTTCCAATAACCCTGTGGCTTATCCATGTGGTCTTTCACAAACTGTGGATGGGCTACATTTGGGGGAGTTTCTCCTTGTAACCTTGTGCGCACCATGGTTGTTCAGTGGTGATCTCACGAATATAGATGTTTGCCAATTCCTTACATCTTACTCAGGGTTCTTTGAGAACTCCTGGAGGTCTTGCTCTTAGTGGGAACTTGGTCAATCACTCCTGGGTAGGATAATAATGGGGTTGAACTGCCTCCATTTGCACACAATCTGTGTGGCAGTGGACTGATGAAGTCCAAACTCTTTGGAAACCATTTTGTAATCTGTTCCAGCCTGATCAACATCAATTGCTTTTTCTTTGGGTTATAACACACTGCCACATACCTGTGTTGTGAAAACTAGTCTTGATAGTAAATGCTTGAAATTCGGTCTTTTAAAAAACTCAGGACCTGCCTGATCATCATCTCACTGAAAATGAACATATAACCCTACCCTATTTCCCTGAAAATAAGACCTCCACGGATAATAAGCCCATTAGACTTTTGAGTGCATGTGCTAACATAAGCCCTCCCTCAAAATAAGCCCTCCCCCAAAATATTGCAACACAGCAGCAGCCATGAGGTGACCACTCTTGCCACCTCCTGCACAGAGGTGAATTTCCGCCAGTTCTGGCCAGATTGGGCGAACTGGTAGTGTGGCAGTGGGAGACTCCACCTGCCCACCTGGACGCTTCTGCACATGCACAGAAGCATTCATGCGCGCACAAGCAAACCGATAGTAAATAATTGGAAACCCACCACTGCTCCTGCACCTCAAAAATAATAAGACCTCCCCAAAATAAGGCCAAGTGCTTATTTCTGGGGGGGGTGTCAAAGAAAATAAGACCCTGTCTTATTTTGGGGAAACATGGTAGAAGTTCATACGTTTGATATACACAAATGTGCAGCTTCAGATCATTTTCCTCAATAGATGAATAAGACTAATACTTTAAAACTTGTTTTAATTGGGTTTTATCTAATTTTAGAATGTGTGGAGAAAAGACCTCATTTTAAGTAATATTCATGCACAAATACTGAAAATTTGAATGGGTTCAGAAACTGTTAAGCACCATCCGTACATACTGCAATGCTGGAAATCAGAACTCCTTGAATCCATTTATTAGCGTTTATTATTTATGGTTTGTATGGTTCTTATGGTTCCTTCACCCCAAATAAGCTTTGCTGCATTTCATAATATCATGCCCAGGACAGGTGTGTGTGTGTGTGTGTGTGTGTGTGTGTGTGTGTGTGTGTGTGTGTTATGAAAAATAATAGTCAACCCTAGATATATTGCAGAGCAGAGAACATTTCAGATAGGAACAGATGAAAAAAAGAAAAAGAAGTTGCTTAATATTTTGGAATTTCATTCCAGATCTCAGAACCGTAGCTTTTTCATTTGGCCAAGTGAATAGCTAATTAAAGTAAGCACTTTAATTCATGTATTGCTTACTTCTCAAAGGCAACTGGACTTTGTTTTTCCTTGAAATTGTTTTGCTTCTCATCCAAGAAGCTTCTTCAGTTTGGGACAACCACAACCTGGGTGGCTGAGAATCTCCATAGATCTTTTGTTTACTTCTCTGTTGTCCTGCGAGATGTGTGTTGCAGGGTCTGCATGATGCAGAAAAAACATCACACTCTGATGTTGCAGTTAAAAATGAAGTTGATTGAGAATTCCTAGATATTAGCAAGTCCTAGCCAACTTTGGCTGATACTGAAAAAGCTAAGCAGAGTTGGTCCTGGTTAGTACACAAATGGGAGAGTACCACAAAATATCAGGACTGTAGCCAAGAAAGTTTTACATCCTAGGAGTCAATGACAAATCATTCCTCATATCAGTTCATATTATACCCATGTACTACCAAAACATAACATTTTATCACCAGGATTAAAACTTGACTCAAAGACTTTCATTTAATCTTTTACCTTTTCATCTTTATCTTTATTTCTATAATTTCAGGACAAACTAGCTGGTGAAATGGGAGAAATCCCTCCAAGTAAGGTAAAATTATAAGCAATAATTTGCAAACGGTTTTTCCTTATTTTACAATATGCATTATTTTTAATGTTGGCTAATTGTTTCAATCTCCTCAATATTTTATGAGAGATTGCTGTTTTTGATCTTACTGGCAATAAATATCTTATTCCATCCAATTGTAATATGATCACCTAAAGCCAAAATACAGGATTACTGTAACTGTTTAGCTTTATGTGCATTTGACAAGCTGAAAGAAATTCTACTCCCTCGTTCTCTTTTTCTTATTTTTAATAACATTGACTTTTAAATCATAAGATGGATTATTTGTTTTCACCTCCTTAACAGGAGACAGAATAGTGGATTTTTGTCAAAAAAATTTTTTGAAAATGGCAACAAGTCAAACAAATTAAACCTTACTTATTGCTAAAGAAACAAGAGACAAGGGGGGGGGGAACGGGACGTCCCATTTTTGCTGGCAGAAGGCTGCAGGAGTTCGTCATTGCCAAAAACAGGGTGTGGCCTTCCTGAGCCCCATTTTCACTGGCAGAGGGCTAGCAAAACAAACTAAATAAAACAAAAGGAGAAATGCAAGAAGGGACAGGAAAAAAAGGAAATGGAAAGAGGAAAGACAAAGAAAAAGAAGGAAGATGGGAAGAGAGCAAGCAAGGAAAATAAGGAAGGAAGGAAAGGAAGAAGAAAGGAGAATGAAGAGGGAAGGAAATAGAAAAGGAAGGAAGATTATGAGAGTGAGGGAGGGTCTCAGGGAAGCCCTGCCTTAGCACTTGGCCACCAAAGGTGCCCCCGACATGAGTCCCGTGTCACGCCCACCATGCCCCCCCCCCAAGGTCAAACACGACCCTGATGCGGCCCTCAATGAAATTGAGTTTGACACCTTGTTATAGATAATCAGAAAAGTAAGAAGGCGACTATGACTTCTCAATGCAGAGAAAACTCTTGCAAGGATTTTTTTGAAGATGAATTTTAGAATTTTAAATAAGCAATAGTTTTAAAATTATTTCCAAAAACAATATGGAACTAAGGACATTTGATTGAATATGAAAACCTAACTTAGGTTTTCAGAGATTTGTTGGGTCTTACTTACGAACTATCAGTGAAATATGAGTCAGAACAATAAACGAATTAAAGACTATATGATTAAATGGATGCAGAATTAAGATACAATAAATTTGCAATAATACAAATGTTATTAGCGGAGAGACATTAACACCAAATATTAAAGAACACTGCTACGTTTTACATGAGTTTATTACTCCAGTATTAGCTGCTAAAACAGACAATTCAGTTTCTAAAAGTTGGAAATGTAACAACCAAATTCGTTTGTTTTTTCCATATTTCGTTGCAATTTAGTAAAGTCTAACAATTTTGGGAAAATTACTTACAACAGAATAAAAAAATTAAAAGCTAATTTTTCTCTTAAACTTGTTATTTTAAAAAAGTAAATAATTACTAAATCTTATATTCCCACAAATTATTCTTAATTAGTTTTGCATATAAGTAACTATATAAGAATATTTTATGAGTCTTAATGCAAAATACGTACACTACCTTTTGCAGAAGAATGTTAATTAAATTGTGGGAGGCTGCTTGTGCTTTTAAGATAGGTAACATTCTATCTTAAAAGTAAATTTGATACTCAATTCAATTCGGAAATCATTTTGAACTGTACTTCGACAGAGGCTTATACCATACACAAATTTGGTTTTCTCTTTAACCTAAAGTTTTAACATTTTAACCTTCAAGCAGAAACTGCTTAGGCTGACATTATTACGATTCCTAATTCATTCTATGATCTATATTCTGCTGATTGCCATTGATATTTATACATTACTTGGATTTTAACAATGATGTGGGGTTTTTTAAAATATTATATTCAATTATTTAAACTAATAACCCTGAAAAATATAACTAAGTCATATAACACTTATACATGCCCTTATTCTTGTTTTTCTTTTCTACTTTTCTTTCGTTTCCCTTTTTTCAGCAATGTGCTGTGTTTGTGTGTGTGTGTGTGTGTGTATTATAATATAATATTTTTTAAAAATACTGACTACATGCCTCAGAGTTACCAAGACCAGGAGTGATGCTAGAGTTCACTATATTTTCTGTCTTATCATTATCATGCCATGCCATATATAGGTAAATTACTCAGATTCTGAGAAAGTCCCATCTCTCTTACAAGCTGATCTCAAGAGTAAGGAATTAGGAGAAGATACTTCTTTCCTCCATAAAGGTAGAAAAGTACTTTACAACCTATAACCAGAAACTGCACCAAGGTAAGTGGAAAACAAGGCCGTGAATATTCAGACTCTTCCTGCTAGCTGTCAATAGGTGGCCCATCTCCAACCATCCAACCAAGTTGTCTGAACCTAGGATATTTGCAAAATATCAGGAACCAACGCATCCTGTTCATATACCTTAAATGGTTAGCCAATCCCCCAGTAAAATAAGAGAGGTGAAGAGAGATCAAAGGCATTTGATCTCTCAAATGAGCCGAGCGAGAGCCGAGGTGGCGCAGTGGTTAAATGCAGCACTGCAGGCTACTTCAGCTGACTGCAGTTCGGCTGTTCAAATCTCACCGGCTCAGGGTTGACTCAGCCTTCCATCCTTCCGAGGTGGGTAAAATGAGGACCCGGATTGTTGTTGGGGGCAATATGCTGACTCTGTAAACCGCTTAGAGAGGGCTGAAAGCCCTATGAAGCGGTATATAAAGTCTAACTGCTATTGCTATTGCATTAAAAAGACCCACCTCAGCACACACCCTGATACAAGTAGTCCTCAACTTAAGACCGCATTTGAGTCCAAAATTTCTCTTGCTAAGTGAAACATTTGTTAAGTGAGTTTTCTCCCATTTTATGACCTTTCTGGCCACAGTTGTTAAGTGAATCACTGCAGTTCGTAAGTTGGAACAGGTTGTTAAGTGAATTCTGGCTTCACTTGAAGGATCATGAGGGAATCCGCATGAACCCGGGACACTGCAACCATCATAAATATGAGTCAGTTGCCAAGCATCTGAATTTTGATCACGTGAGGGATGGGGATGCTGCAACGCAACAGTTGTTAAGCGTGAAAAATGGTCATAAGTCAATTTTTCAGTGCAGTTGTAATTTTGAATGGTCACTAAATGAACTGTTGTTAAGTCAAAAACTACTTGTAAAAGGCAGGGCCAAAGTATATATATATCCTGTTCATAAGAATCTGCATTGTAATCTTTTCCCTTGCAATAAATCTAATTAACAAAACTTTAAAAGAATCTCTCTCTTAGGACATTTGGTTATTCTCTACTTCTATCTTTTTTAAAAAAATCATCTTTTTAAAACAAAACTTCAGAGAGAACACGATGATATATCTGGAGTTATAGGTTATTTACAGAGAGGAAAATGCTGGTACAATATTGGGAGTAGTTTTCCCAAACTTGTCCCAGCTATTGTAAATGACTTCCAAGACAACTCTACCATTAGTCATGCTCTCTAAAGCTCATGGGAGACAGTTTAATAAATTTAGAGGGAACCAGAGAAATCATAGGAGGGAACAACCTGCTAAGCAGTTCATACAAAGACAGTAGAGCCATGTGAAAATTGGAGTGCTGAATTCTGAACTTCTTTAAATAAATCTGAACTTAAATTTACATTTTGAGCAAAATCACATAGAATACAATTTTGGACATACAAAGATGGATTAATCAATGACTCCAGAGCTTGATCAGAAGTCTGTCTTGTAGATTAGCTGCGTTTGGCTGGCTGATTCAACAGAAGTCAAACATCCATGGGACAAAGAGGCAGACAGCCTCAAAGGAAAAGAAATTATATCCAAATTAGGCTTTGATTTGCACAGAGGTAAGGGTGTTTAACAATTGAACAGTATTTATGCTGGAGTTTTAAATTAACTAATATGTAGGGTCCTTTGTGAAGTGTTTGAAAAAGAATGAAATCTTTTCTCCTTCTCTTAGTAATCAGGAATCTATTCGCTTTTTTTCCAGAATTCTGGCATTTTGCTCAAAGACAGTTCCTACTATCTAAAATTCAAATCATTATTTTTGCTTATTATCAACCTTTTAATAACAAAGACATAGCACACAAAGAACTAAAGTGATGCTAATGAGCTCTTATTTAAATATTATACCTGGGCGGCCTCCAGGGGAAAGAAATCCTTACATTGTTATTAAGTAATCATTTTAACCAATTTAACTCTTATTAGCAGATTACAAAAACCAATCAACTTTATAGGCAATATTCTCAGTACAAAATGGGAGGCAGTTATCAAAATTTGGCTTTGGTGTCCAAACTCATTTATTATTTTTTTATGTTTTGGACTCTTACATTTATGATCTAAATTTTAAATATATCTAACAGCAAATGCCAACCCACACAAATACTGATTGGACTTAACACATTTGATGTAAATGCTAGCCACGCCCCCAGTGTGTTCTGATCCTTCCAAGGGAAGCTGACAATAGCTCTTTACAGTGTGTCATGGCTATGTCACAAATAAGCACAGTAGCGCCATCTAGTGATCAGCCTTTCTGAATTTTCATACAATATTCAAAATACATCATTATTTCTATCCCACCCTTCTTACATATACATCACTTTATGGTTTATGCTCTAAGATACAAAACCAAAAGTATTGGGTGGAAGCGTTTGGGGAACATCTACGTAAATCCCCCATTAGAACTGCATTCAATTTTATATGATGCTCGGTGAAAGAGCATTTTTCTGCGGTTCAATGGTAAGGGTGCATATTTTGCATGCAAATTAGCTTAGCGTCAGTCTTTAAAGGAATTACCAGTTAGAATAGGGAATATTGAGCACAATGAGCACGATGGTTTGGTATAAAGCACATTCCTTTATATTCACAAACATTTATGGCACAGCCTTCAACTGTATACATTTTGGCATATCCAAAAAATCATTACATTTCTTTGGAGTTCTGTAGCTCATCTCCCTACAAAAGTGGTCCTTAATATTTGTGTTTCTTAAACATATATTTTTAAAAGCTGGCACATTATGATGGTCACCACATTTTTGTTTCATTTCAGGTAATAGGTAAAAGGTAAAAACGGGTTTAAAAGTATAGGTAAGTATAGATAAAGCATAGGTAAGTTCAGGTAACTTTCAAAATATTAAAGCTGTTGATAATTTATTTGAAAAATAAGACACAGTGCTAGGATTGAAATAAAATTTCTAGAAAATGTCCAACAATGAGAGAGACATGGAAGCAAAGTAAGCTCACTTGCCCATTTTATTACACATAAAATAGGAACGATGAATACTTAAAATTCTGCAGCTGGAATAACTTTAGAACCTCAATTTCTCAATATAAGATTACCTAAAGGAAACTCTGCCTGTAGAGACAAAGGCAGAACAGAACCTCTCAAAACAGAGTATGAGCCTTTTGTTCCAGAAAGTTCCAGGTTATGGCATCAGCTTCTTTTCTGCTGTTATCACAAAAGTTTCTTGATTAGAGGCCAAAGTCCCACCTATAATTCCCCTAACAAAAAGAGGTACCTGTGCAGACAAGATTAAAATGACTTGCAGGGATAGCCAGAGACAAGGGAAACCTTCCAAATGTTTGACTAATATCTTTGCTGAATAACTGGTTTTGAAGACTTTCTCATTTCAGCAAAGGCACATGTGAATAGACAGGAGGGAGGAGGGAGGAATAAGGCAATTCATTAGGTTTGCTCTGCCAAATTAATAGCCCGATTAAGGAGAGAGGGCTAAATCCTAGAATGTAATAAAATGGGGGGGGGAGGTTGTATGGGCTTTGTACCACTAGAGGGCAACACAGAAACAAGCTACAATTGCCAAGTAGTTTTTACAGAGGTGAAAATTATGCCAAGAGAAGCACTTCAATGTCCCATAATGCTCTGCAGCAAAAGCAGAGTTAGAGTAATAAACAGGAATAGAACTTCTGTCCCCTCTCAGCAGTTCATCTGACCTCCTTAAAAGCATGACTTCTTTTAATTAGATAAAATCTTTTAATTAGATAAACTCAATGCCCTCATATTTGACGGAACCAATGCGAGTTTCAGGTAACAGGCAACGTCCATCCAGTGTGAAGGCAGTAATATAGGTTGCCACATGTCCAGCATTCTCTTCAGATTTTAATGCCACAATTATCTGATCATCAGTGTCAGGGACAAACTTGAAGGAGGAGAAGCCATGGGTGGGAATGACATCACCAATACGGCTTACAGAGATATCAGTGAAGTCTGGTGTGGAACTAAGAAGCAAGTTGGTGCCACGATGCTCATCCTCTTGCTCATTGTAGCGTCCATGGCTGGCACGGCGTGGTAGAAAGAACCAACGCTGCAGTCTCTCACTCCAAGAGGCAGACTCATGGATCAAGTAACCTGGGAAGCATATAGATAGATAGATATCCTCAAGCATAACCAGAATGACTTACAGGATAACAGAACTGGAAGGGATCTTGGATGGAGTCCATTAAATGGCTAGTACGAATGTGTGTTGTTGCCGGGGTTGGTGGGTGGGTTATTATTTTATATTATTCTTTTTATTTCTTATATATGGTGTTTTTTATTTCATTGTAAGCTGCCTTGAGTAGCCATGTGTGAGTAGGCGGCAATATACATTTTCTAAATAAATAAATAGGTTTTCTAGTGCAACTCCCTGCTCAAGCAGAAAAACAACACTACACAAGCTGACAAAGTTCCAAAGGAAGAACCATAATATGACAAGATTAAACAATGATAGTAGAAACTTTATAGGTATTGATCTGGGTAAATCACAGCCAGCATAAGAATATACACTGCCTTCTCTAAGGACACTCATACTTTCATCCCTCAAAATCCAATCCTCTTCAACTTTTTAATTCCAACAATTCAGTGTGTATAAGCCTTCATTTTACAAGAAAGGAAGTATTAGAAGCAGAATTATGCATAATATTTAGCTATTGGCAGGTTTATGATGTTGTTAACAGAAGCCAAGAGCCCATTGCTCACCTGGAGATTTGATCCCAGCTGCAGTCCGGAGTGCATGTATTGATGACCCAGTTCTCATGAGCCACGTCACCTTTGTAACCGATGACTTTCACCCATTCTGGATTTTGATTGAGCACCTCTCCTGTAGTTGTGGTCCAATCCTTGCCCAAGCCTCCCACATAGAGGTGCTCATCCTTCACTGCCAACCATTCTGCCTTAAATCCTGAACAAAATGTGAGACAATGTAAGTAAGGCAACACTTATCCAACCCAAACTACCCTCGCAGATAGGTGCCACAGTTTCCCCAGTAGGTTGAAAAGGGCCTGTCCGATCTTTAAGACAAATATTAAAATTTCTCAGGATTTGTTCAAGCATGAGTAAAATACACGATTGACCAAATGTATGGAGTTTCTCAAACATCCAGGTCATGATTGTCCCAAAGATACTTTTCCAAATGGCAAGTAGACTTTCTTGGGTTTTTTTTGTTTTTTGTTTTTTTTTTGAAAAATGTTTCGCTTCTGAATCCTTCCATTCCCCATCAGTCAGTTAAAACTGAAGAAGCTTCTTGGATGAGAAGTGAAACATTTTCAAACAAAAAACCCCAAGAAGGTCCAATTGACTTTTGGAAAAGCACCTTTGAGACAATTTGGTCAAATTACCGTAAGAATTATTTTCTTCAACATAAACCACGTTTTACAATGTTTTTCCTGAAAATGGACAATTGCTTCTGGTTTCAGCAAATCCAGCCCATAGCAAATCATGGGTTCAGTTAACAACTGTGGCATTCACTTAATGACCCTGTAAAAAGGTTGGTCACATGACCAATCCAATTACAACCATAATGACTTACAACCATAATAGGCGGACTCCATTACAGTTGTAACTCAAGGACTAACTGTAAAGAGGTCCTAAGACTAAAATGTTTGAGAACTGCCAATTTACATTATTATATTCTGCAGATAAAAATGTCTTACTGTCATTATTTTATATGGGTTATGATCTTGACATAGGTCATAATTTATAAAACATATCTACAGCAGCTCATACATTCCTTCAATGTTTTACAACATACATCATTTTATCAGTTTTTTTTAAACCTCATAATACTGGAAAACTATTCCATCTTTTTCTTTTGCAGTTTTAATGGTATTTCTATAAACTGCCTGAATCATTAAAGGTGTGAGAAACAAGACATGCTAAATAATTTAGTATAAAATGCTATAGTACTCTTCCATTGAGGTGTGCATGCATGTATATAAAATGGAAACGGAGTTCACATTGACCATTATTTTAACCAACTGGATAATGGAAAAAGCATTATAGCTACATGAACAGCGCTATAACATTCTTTTAATATAAATAATTCAATATTACTTTAATGTATAAAAACACAACAAAAAATTCCAAATCAAAAGCATTTCAAATGTTATATTCTCCCTTTTTTCTTGCTTTTATAGTATATTTCATTTTTTAAATTTTTTGAAGATGGGGTGTGTGTGGTGATTTTAGACCAAAAGGCAGAACATTTTAAAATAAACATTTTTTTTACCTCGAAAGAAGTTTTCACCTCTACTAGACAGTGTAACAGAATGTTAGTAAATTGGGTAAACTTCAAAAAAGGAAACATGATATTTAGAGAATTCTTAAAGGTTTCTGGTGGCCATAGCTTACTTATGACTTAAGAAAGTGAGGAACTACATAAAGGTTAGGGAGCCTTCCAGTACAAAACCTTGAATTTAAACCTGAGCTCACCTTTGTCAATTGTGGCCATCTCCATCAGATAATATCACCCAAGGTACTACCCTGGTGTCATCAATCTGGTAGACCACACCCGTTCGATCATCCACGGCATAGAGTTTACCATTAAAGACTACCAATTCAGAAAGCTCCATGCCACGTCCTTTTTCCGCTAGGTGAGATTCCAATATATGGTCCTTTGTATCCCACTCAACAGAGACCATGGTCCCCACTGGCTGACAATGTGAGATAACCCTTCTTCAAGTAGCTGAACCAGGTGTGCTCACTGGGACCCTTGGAGTTGTGTCAAGATCAGCAATGAGTCCAATACGGTACCGCACACCTTCTGGGATTCGCTGAGGTGGTGACAGTGGGTAAGTGTCATTATACCTCTCACTGGATAGAACATTAAGCCTCCAGTTATGAAGCATTGAGAGGACTGGCCTGTTCGCAGGGGATGAACGCTGGAAACAAAGGAGAAGCAACACCAGGACAAGGGCCAGAGTGGTCACCACAATGGCCTTCCAACGCAGGCGGAAACGGGGGTCAGCTGTTTTGGTCATGGACGCCAGCACTGGAAGACTGCCCACACTAATCCTCAAGGGATTCAGAGTATCATCCCATTGCAGGCGTGGACGAGCTGAGATGGGCATCAGCCTGAGGTTCCTGGGAACCTTGGAAAGAAAAGACAAGGTCAGAATGAAAGGATGGGATAATGAACACAACAGTTGAGTACTGTGGTTAATTGCCTATGTCTATAGGAGAAGGACAAGGAAAAAACAAGAAACAGAAAGAACTGCAATAGCATGACAGAATGTCAGACAACTGAGAAATTCTGCAGTAGAACAGGAACAAGGCTGTGGTCCTTCCAAGAAATACGTTACTTGGATACCTGGTGGAGATGGAGGAAATTGCATATGAGAAACTGACACATAGAAAGCAGAACTGCCAAATGATTAAGGCATTTTTGGTGGTTAGTGATACACCAAATGTAGCCCATCTGCCGGCCCCCACCCTTCGGCCTCCGCGTGTCGCGTTTTAGACCTGTTCCAGGCTGCAGGGATTGCCACAGATCCCCTCCTACGGCCTTGCATATTTGGCCCCTGCATCATGTGTTTTCAGCCTCCGAATGCTCCATTTCAGACCCATTGAAGGATGCAGGGATCGCCACAGCACATTGCCGCCAATCGCTGCCTCCATGTATCACGATTTGGCCTCCGCATGACCCATTTGTGGCTTCTGCGCATTGCATTTTTTGAGCAGCAATCGGTGGAGATGTGCTTTGCCGACCCCCGCAGCCCTGAATGGGTCTGAAACAGACAATTTGAAGGCTTAAAATGTGAGGTGCAGAGGCCAAAAAGGCACCCCGGAACTGCTGCTGCCCTGTCAGACCAGTTCCGCGCTGCACCTGTTCTACTCACCAGAGCAACCTGTGAAGTTCAGCTGCATTTTGATGCTGTGTTGCGCCCCAACCCATGCACTCACAACCAGCGAATCTGTTGCTAAAGTTCACTCTAGGAACAGCTGATTGGGGTATTCCAGGAGGCCGATCAACCCACCAATCAGCTGCTCATGCTGAAGCTGACCAGGCTGTTTGCTACAGATGCTAGCCAGATGAATACCAATGGATGCTGGTAGGCAAAAGGCCTTTTTCTTATTTTCCTCCCAAAAACTAATGTGCCTTTTATACTCCGAAAAATATAGTAAAACTGTATTAAATGTGTCTTGTTAAATAACATAGCTTACAATCTATCATTTTGCCTTTCTCCAAGGAGTTCAGGATAGTATTAATACCACCTCCCATTTTATTAGCAAAAAACACCTTCATGAGGTAAAGGTTCCTCTCACACATATGTGCTAGTCATTCCCGACTCTAGGAGGCAGTGCTCAACTCCGTTTCAAAGCCAAGGAGCCAATAGTTGCTCAAGGACATCTCCGTGGACATGTGGGCCAGCATGACTAAAGCCGAAGGCGCACAGAATGCTGTTACCTTCCCACCAAGGTGGTCCCTATTTTTCTACTTGCATTTTACATGCTTTAGAACTGCTAGGTTGGCAGAAGCTGTGACAAGTAATGGGAGCTCACTCCGTTATGTGGCACTAGGGATTGAACCGCCGAACTGCCGACCTTTCTGATTGACAAGCTCAGCATATTAGCCACTCAGCCACTGTGTCCTCTATGAGCTAGGTCAGGATAAAAGACATGACAATCAAGGCCACTCATTAAGCTCTATCCAAGTTAAGTCTAAATCCTTTGCCACAGAGGCTGTTCATATACAAAACTATCCTACGCTGCTTGAAGATAATGATATCTTTAAAGCTAAGCATAAGACCAAATTAGCAAACCACAGTATACTTACAAAGTGATCCCAAACTCACAGAATTTGTTCTCAACAATTAAATAAATTCATAATAATCAGTTAAACCGTTGCTGCTAAACTAATTAAAAGTGGAATTTCAACCCTGAACAAAACAATGCTAGAAGGTGGCAAATGGGAACATAAAGGTAGTGTGCTAAAGTTATGTAAAACACATCCCTTCACTTCCAGCAATTGTTTCAACCCAATTTCCCTCTTCTACTAATGAGGAAGTTCCATGGCTATGACCAGCAGTCACCACCAAAGTTTCTACATGCTCTTTCAGAAAGCACTAGATCAAATGCTTCACCTACTACTAGGAAATACCCCCTACTCTTTTCATTATACCAAGTAGAAATTAATACCCCCTTACAGACCTGTTTGATCGCTCCAGAATCATATCTTGCTGGAACCTCAGGGGAGAAACTTCATTAACAGAATGCAACAGGTGGCAAAGCTCAACTCCTCCTCCAGAGGATTGAGGAAATACAATCAGGAAATGTCAACAGGTCAAAAAGATTGCAGACTGGTCCAACCAGTTCCACTGAAAGACCCAAAGGGCATTTCTTTTCTTTTCTGCTCAAGTTACGGTGTCTATGTCTCATATATTGCAAACTCCACCCTCTCAGAACTTATATAACAGTTCTCCCCATGTTACTCTACATTACTACCGGTAGATTTATCATACATCCGGGACTAGATAAAACAGCACTGCAATGAAATAGTAAGGGGGAAGGGAACTTTTTGTATGGTAACATCTAAGGTGCACATGGAGACTGAAAATCAGATGTTAAATTTCCATCAATTCCACAGCCAATTTACCCATAAGAATCTCTTTGCTGGAAGTATATGAAGAGCTGAAAACATTTTTCCATTGACAACTCTCAATTGATCCAATGACAGTGCGGCATCAGAAGTCTTCCTGAATGAGACATTCTGGGAAATAAAAATGTTTGTTGAGGGATAAATTGCTGGGGCAAGATTTGCAGGGGCACGACTGGCATCTTTGTGCCCGGCAAGTATCCTATCAGAGAAGTAATTGCTTCAGCATTTTACAAAATGCCTAGAGAAACTCCACAGCATTCCAGAGTTTTGAATATAAGTATTTCTGGGACCCAGAGTGAAGCAAATCAATTGATGGAGGCAGGCCTGGCAGAAATGAAAAGCATGTACAGGCAGCTGTGCAAGGGCTCAAGATTGCCATTGCTGTTCTGTGCTTTCCTGCCTCCAATTATGCATTATCTTTCTCTTCACTATCAACATGTTTTGGGCTGCATGAGTATCCTCAGGTATTTCATTCTAGGGATGAAAAACGGGAGCAAACTGAAGCTTATTTTGAAAGGGCTGCTGCTGTCTTAATCAATTCCTTGCTTGGGCAAGGGAGCCAATGGAAGGCAAGTCAGGAAAGGGGCACAAGGATGGACAAGAGTGGGTCAGTATCGCATCACCAGGCCCCAATGGCTTTGATCTAAATCACAGAGGTCTGCTGTCATCCTATTTGTTCCCCCCTCTCGCCCCCTCTGAAAGCTGACACTAGGCTTGCAGGTTGAGACAATAAAATCATCTCATATACAACAAAAGCAATACCAGACATAGGCTGGAACAACATCTGAGGAAGGAAACAAAAGCAATATGATTAACTGAAAAAATGCTTTACCTAAACCCAGATAAAATGAATAGTTTGGGGGCGGGGGAAGGGGGGCAAACTGAAGCCAATCACATAAGAAAAAGGTGGGAAATGCATTTTCCTCTCAATCTCACCAGTTCTTCCTGAAAATCTAAGTATCTGGCAAAAGCAGCAAAAACCAAAACCCCCTACATCTCCCCTTTGCTAACCACTCACCGACCAGGCTCCTCCCCACACCGGGAACAACCGGAGGAGGAAGATCTTTCTGCAGCAAACCCTCCCTCCAAAATGACTGCAGATCCCAACATGCACTACACCAGGAGTTTACTACGGATCCCGACACCCCCCTAGTTTAATCAAGAGAATATATTTCACTTCCTGTACACAAAGACTACATTCCCCACAATTCATTACACACGGAATAAACGAGGCTGAAGGCAGAGTTGAAACAGAAGTACAGTATGCCCTAAGTCTTGGTTCAGTAATAATGTATTACCCCTTCAGATAGGTGTCATCTAAACACAGAAAATGGACACACGGAGATAGTAACATCACAAACAAAATATGAAATAAATAATACAAATTCAACCACACGTATTATGTGTGGCTGCTATGCCTATTCCATCTGCAAAATGTCAGTGAACATGGTGGATAGCTAGGTAAGCAGAGAATAAGCACCCATCAGTCTTGAACAATTAACCAGCTTTCCTAACCACTATCATGAGGCCCATTCTGTCAAATTATTGGCACATCTGTGCCAGACACCTGGATCACAGCTATAGCTATGTCAAATGCTGCAGGGGCAACAAGCATATGCTTTCTTGCAAAGAAATGCAGCCAGAATATAGTAATTGCTTGTTCCGGGTTTTTCTCCCGTTCGCTCGGGGGCAAGGGGGGGGGGACTAAAACGCTGCTGAAAATATCCTATGAACGATTTTCAGTCAGAAGAAAAACAACAAGATATATTATTACTGGAAAGATTTGATTATAGTCTGCATAAAATATCTGCTCAAGGTGGCAAAGCTTCCATCCACATCTCCAATTAAGCGGAGTAGTGAGATTCGCCCGTACATCAAAATCTGGAAGACTTTTAGGTCTCCAGCACTTGCACCAAATGAGGGCGATTATTGCAGAAATATTTCCTCTATATGTGAACCTCGGGAAGCGATTTCTTTCCCAATATGAAAATTTGGAAAAAAAATTCATCCCATTCCCAATACCCCTATGCATATATACCTACACACGCCCTCCTCCCGCAAATCTTTGCAGTTCACCTTCTGCGCGTTGCTAGACTTACAGAGGGGCCTGGTAGCAGAGAGCGGCACTACAGCTTTTGCTGCAGAGGGCCCAGAAATCCTGGCGTTTGCCAAAAAAAAAACCCCAAAAAACCCCACAAAACCCAGATATACTTTATTTTTGCCTCCGCAGTTTTGAACAGCGCGCAAAAGGAAGCCCCGCGAGGGTCCTCGTTGAGCGAATTCAAGGAGCTTTCGAGCCTCGGACATTTCCCTACATCCTAAGTAGTCGTTGGAGAGGATCATCTGCCCGTCGACGAGGCTGGTGTGAGGTTCAAGAACGCTCGGACGGGGTTGAGAACTCCCGGACTTTCACGGCAGTTCCAAACCAGGAGTTCGGAGCCATTTCCCGGGGCGGCTTTAGATGGATGAGGTCATAAGTGTTGTATTCCTTCCCAGGCTCTGCAGGAAACAAACGCCGCCCGCTGGCTCCCTGCTTTCCCTCTCCTTCGCCCTAAGGCTTCTGAGGCTACTGGGGTGGGGGTGAGGGGTGGGGTTCGCCACCATTTTTAACGGCCCTCTCGCCCGCCATCTTAAGCTACCCAAAATACCACGCTCGAGATCGGGTAGAGCATTCGGGTAATTTAAGATGGCGGGTGCTCTATGTCGGGCCGAGGACAGCTTTGGCAGGTCGTCGTCGTCTTCCTCTACAAATCTCGTGGAAGCGCTCCTCGGGACTCTCAGCAATTGCTGGTCTAACTTCACTGTCTGTTGGAAAGCGAAATTACGAGGAGAGGATGCCGATCTCCCTCGGCGCCCCGTGTCTTTTTAACTCTTCTCACGGATTTTACTGAAAAATCATGTACCAGCCCTGGAGTTTCAAAACTTGTGGAAAGAAAAATGGTGTTAATAAGGGACCAAGAAAGCCCACCGTGCGCTATAAAGCTGTATTTAGCCTCTGGTATCAAAATCGTTTTGAGAAACAAATGGTGTATGGTCTCCTGCTTTGGGGGTAGGGGTTGGACTAGATGACCTACAAGGTCCCTTCCAACTCTGTTATTCTATTAATTGGGTCAGCATAAAATAGCCACCACGGGTAGTTATTGCGTCAAAATAGCACACATATATTCCTAAGGGAGGCCAGACATTAAACATTGAAAATGTATCTCCTGTCCACATTGCTGGCTGTTATTAAGGCTGTATCTGTTGATACGGTAGTCCCAATGTGCTTTTACATGAGGCAACTGGCCTTTCTTAGGCTTTTTTTTTCTTTTGAAGATGTTTCACTCTCATCCAAGAAGCTGCTTCAGAGCTAGAAGAAGCTTCTTAGATGAAAAGTTAAAACATCTTCAAAAGAAAAAAACAAAACCAGAAAGTCCAGTTCCCTCCTGAAAAAACACCTTTGGGACAACCATGACCTGAGTGACTTGAGAATCTCTACAGACTTAATATGGTAGTGTTCTTATTAGGTTGGCAAACTATTAAGTACTGGCCTGACATTTCTTGATTCCCATTGCCATTCCTAGTTGCATCTGTTCCCAGCCAGTATCTCAACCCCCTAATTAATTACATATATTTCAAGAATATCCTTGATGTCAGAAGGTACAGTACTGTTTTAATAGCTAAGTATGGTTTAAACTTGTCTCAAGCATGAACAATGAAATGAAGACAGTGTTGTGGAGATTTAGCAGAAAACAATACGTTGCAAGGTTGTTTTTGTCAGTAAGTGCAAGTGGGAAAATGCCTTAAGGGCTCCAAGTGGCAATAAACCTTAATGTACATTTTTTTGCTAATATTACTCGGATTTCCTCGAAGGTGAACCTTACAGTATTAAATTTTTAGTAACTGCTCTGAAAAGATGTTTTTTGTGATTTTGTTATGCCTTGCAGAAGTAAGGTTATCTGATGAAATGTGTAGAACTCATTTCAAAAGAACAATTCCATACAAAAAAACACAGTCTAGGTAATTAGAGGTGACAGATCTACCTGTCATCAAAACTAATGAATCCACTTTATTTGGTTTCAAGTTTCAAGATTAAAGGTAATAAATCCATTTTGTTTGGATTCAAGATTATTTGCAGGCAACATTAAGCTGGCAGGAATAATACCTCAGATGATACACTCAAGATCCAGATGGATCTTGCTCAAGAGAGGTAACTATGAGAGGGATCTTGGAGCTCTAGTGGACAATCACTTAAACATAAGCTAGCAGTGTGCGGCAGCAGCCCCCCCCAAAAAAGCCAATTCAATCTTACATAAACAGAGGGATAGAATCAAGATTGCAAGAAGTATTAGTATTGCTTTGTAAAACCTTAGTAAGACCACACTTGGAATACTGCATCCAGTTTTGGTCCCCACATTATAAAAAAATATGTTGAGACTCTGGAAAACTGTAGAGAAGAGCAACAAAGATGATTAGGGGCCTGGAGACTAAAACATGAGCAGTTGCAAGGATTGGTTATGGCTAGTCTAGTGAAAAGAAGGGCTAGGGGGTGGCATGAGACCAGTGTTCCAATATGTGAGAGGCTGCCACAAAGAAGTGGGGATCAAATTATTTTCCAAAGCACCAGAAGGCAAGACAAGAACCAACGGATGGAAACTAATGAAGGAGAGAATCAACCTGGAATTAAGAAGAAACTTTCTAACAGAACAATTAACCAGTGGAACAACTTCCTTCAAAAGTGGTGGGTGCTCCATCACTGGAGGTTTTAAAGAAGAGACTGGACAGAGACTGGACAACCACTTGTCTGAAATGGTATAAGGTCTCCTTGAGCAGGGGGTAGAAGACCTCTGGCGCCGTCCAGCTCTGTTATTCTGTTAACTACTAAAAAGTCATTTGTTTTATTCAAAATAATTTATTTTGGCTTAATTGTTTTTCATTTAATCTTTGCTCATATAGTTTTTTTTAATTTAATAATGAGATTTGCCTAATGCCTAAAATGAAAAGGATTCTAAAGGCAATATGCAGAGTTTACTTATAAAATGCAGTAAAGTCAGTATAATTAAAGCAGTAATCTAATTAAATCTCATTTTAAATTAACACTAAAAGTAAAAAGCTAAAATGTATTGAATTTGGCACTGCTGCATATAATTAATTCCCTAAAGCCTGCCGGAACAGCCATGTGTTCACCTGCTTCTGGAAGGCTAAAGGGCCATCCTTTACCTCAGGGCAAGCTATTCTGAAGGAAGCTGCTATAACAATTGCCTGCAACTGTGCCCCCATGCCCGATTGATGGGGACTCTTAGCAGTTGTTCTCTTAACTGTTCAGGTATAGAGAGCAGACACTATAAGGAAATTGTGGTTCCTTAGTTACCAAGACCCTGAATCATACAGGGCTTTATAGGTACTGATCTAACTTTTTACAAAGCAATTTGAAATACATTCACAAACCTACTGGTAGCCAAGGCATCTTCTGTATGAGGGATGTAATATGGCCATGTCAGGTGTTAGGCAGACTCATGTGTTTCAGCAATCTGTAGATGATAAGGTATCATATTATAGATAATGATAAGGTATCCTATTATAGATTTGTCTGGTGTACCAGACAAAACTGCAAAAGCATTCTAGGTGCAATTGCCCTCTGTTCTAACTTGCAGTCCAGAAGGATACTTGTGATTGACAGTATTGAGGGCCATTGAGAGGTCTAGGAGAAACATGATGGTTGAACCACTCACATCTAAGACCTTTTACTGGTCACCCGTGAAAGTTACCAATGCAGTTTCCATCTGATATCCAGGCCTGAACCCAGACTGCTAAGTGACCAGAGCATATCTATCCTCCAGAACTCTCTGCACATATAGCTTCATCACTTAACTTTCCTTCAAAAGGGAAGACTTAGAGATAGGATGGTAGTTGCCCCATTTTATTGGATGCAGCAGATCACTTGAGGAGGTTTTTTAATGGCATCTCATTATCCCTCAAAAAGGCATTGATTAAAGCCCAATTTGGCTTATAATTCTCTTCTGGTCACCTTTATTAGCCTGGTGGAGCAAGGGTCCAATCCACAAGTGACAGAGCCATGATGACAGAGGACTTATGTGGGATCTGCAACTCAAAAAAAACCCCTGATAAGCCCAGAGGGCATCAACTTGACCATCTTATTAATAGACTATGTCCATTTGGCGTGAATGGGATTTATTTATGAAAAACTGAGGCCGATATTCCAAAAGCAACCAGAACAATGCCCAGAATAACATACATTTTTAGTATAAACTGTTGCTCTATACCTCGAACTGCCTTCCCCCATTGACCATCAGGTTCTGCCATCTGCTGTTACTTCTGAGACACTAATAGAAAAGGTAAAGACTCCTTTCACTTAAACATGTCTCCTAATATCTTCGTGAACACACCCATAGAGCTTTCTTGGCAATAGTACAAAAGCAGTTTTCTGTTTATTTCAGTTTTCTTTGGGATGTTTCTACCCCAAGGGATTGGGATTTCCTGGCAGTCTTCCATTCTACTACTCACTAGGCCCAGCCTTCTTTTTTGAAGATCAGTCAACTTTGACTAAATTCTGCCACCTGCTGTGAGATTGAAGAATGACTGTTGCGTTTTTTTTTTTTAACGATGTACTGTTTTATGTGTGTATTTTTGTCTTGTACTCCTCTCCCCCTTGGATTGTGAGCCGCCCTGAGTCCCCCCAGGGAAAAGGGCGGCATATAAATAAAGTAATCCTAATCCTAATCCTCATATGGTGTTGTATTGTCAGGTGGGCATTACGTTTATGAACATTAACAAACAGTGAATAGTGTAAATTTTTGAGCTCCCCAGAACTTCATCATGCCAAGTATTAAGAAGGATACAGTCATTGTTTGGAGTTCAGGGGTGTCAAACTAGCGACTCGCGGGCTGGATGTGTCATGCGCAGGCCACACTCACCTGAGTACTGCGAAGGGGTAAAATGTTGCAAAATGTCATGTGATGGCAACATGATGTGATGAGTTTGATAACCATGGTTTAAACTGTTATGATTATTTTGTGCTTGTGGAAAGGAAATAGTAATCCTTTAGTTTCCCCCCTGTCTGCTTCAAGAGGTACAGAGAGTTTGGCACGTGTAAGATTTTCACAAAGATGATATACTTGATGGATTATTTCAGGGTTTGAGACTACTATCAGTCTTTTAAGTTGTCTCATTTTCACTTCTGCCAATAAAAATACATACATCCTGCAGCATGTTGTTCTAGCATGTTTGCAAGAGATATCACGATAAGTACTGCAACATGAATAATGAAGCCCTCATTTTGCAGTTTTTGCATGGTGAATCCCTGGAGCTAGTGACAAAGAGAGAGAAGACTGGATTTTCTCCAGATCTATCCAGGTTGAGTCAAAGCATTGATTTCTTGTAATTACTAGATTCAGTGCACCTGCTTGAATGGGAGATATGGAGAGGTGAACATTAGAGAGTAAGCAGACAGCAGTTATTAGCATCCTTCCTGAAAATACACTTTAGTAGGTAGATTGGAATAAAACTCAGAGTTTAAGATAAAAGAATCAGTGATGTGATTCAGTGTAAATCAGTTATATAAGTAGCTATTCTTCAAAGAGCAGCTGTCCCTTGTCAAGCATTCTGTTCGTTCTAATGGAGAAATCCATTTCCCGCCTTCCTCTTTTTGGTTTGTTTATTTCAATTTCTGGCACATCCCTTCTCCAATATATTCCCAACAGGATGGATTTTGGAATTTGAGGCTGGAATTGTGCTGAGGTCTGTACTGCAGCTGGGGGACAACTGCCAATCCCTGCAATATCTGACCCTTCTTCTATTTCTCCTAATGTTGTCTGCCTGTCTCCTAGCCTCCTGTAAACAAGCAGATAGTGAGAGGATTTGTAGTATTTCTACATGGCCATACATTCCCTCTGAGTTTATACAGATTTCAGTCAAGAGAGGCAAGCAAATGGCCAACAACAAGCTAAAAGGTGGGTACTGAGGAAGCTCAATAGAAGCATGTTTAAATACCATCTTGTTATCTTTATAAATAACTAGCCGATAGCCTTGTGTTGCCCGGGTATTTATTTATAGGGGGAAAATGTCCAGGCCAAACGTAATTCTAATGTTGGAATTTCCCACTTACCAGAGGGAGCACCCTTGTGGAGTACTGTGAAGCGTTGCCATGGCAACTCCACTGTCTGTACAGCAGAAGCCATTTTATGGCGGTACAGTAGAAACCATTAAAGGCACAACAGGCTGTACCTTAACAGAACACACACCCCGTGGGGTGTTAGAGGTGTATTACCCCCACAATATTTTTTCCAGGGAGTAAATATACCTTAATACTCCTTCCTCCTCCTATTTTTCCCACAACAGCCCTGGGAAATGAAGTGGACCAAGAGTGAGTGACTGGCCTAAAGAGTTCTGGCAAATTTGTAGTTGCCGCTGAGGGAAAAAGTCAAAAGAATTAACAGTATAACGATTTGCTATCCTAGTTAAGACAAAGATAAATGCAGATGAGCAACTTGCCAATTGGCAAGTGTGGGAAGACCCTTTGAAAAATCTCCAACCTTTGCTGCTCATTAGACATTGTGGCAACAGTCCTCCTACCCCCCAGGTCACCATACTCATTAATACAGATGAGTAATCTAAGTGAGGAAAATCTTAAGCTTTGTGAGTTGGTTGTTTACATTGGGAATTCTTTAAGTCCAATAGACTAGACTATAGATGGAAAACCCCAAAAAATTCTTATACCAGTGCTGCCTTTTATTTATTCAAGGAATTGGTACTAAGTGCATACCACTTCTGATCTTGGAAGTCCATTTAGCCATCCTTTAGTACTACTTAATGGCTCTGCTTAACATGAATTTGTAATCACAACCACATCTGGTGATAGTGAATCTATAACTTAACTGGAGTGTATGCCGTATACAAAAACATATTTTATCTGATCTGAATCTCTGCCCAATGAGTTTCATCAAATGAACTAAAGTTTATAATGTCACAAGAGAGAAAGAAATGTGTTCAAAGTACAAAGGTCCATTTTCGGGGGTGGGGGGTGGGTGGATTTCCTAGAATAGATGCTTAAAGTAACAAACTGATTAAGGAAGTGGAATAGATAATCTCACAAATTCCTGGATTTAAAAAAGAAGTTTGTCTCCAAATCTGTTGTATTGCTGTTAATTAGCTTTGGACTGACTTAATTGGGTTTTATTTAGCAAATATAATTTTGGTTAAAATTCTTTCCCCCCCCCCCCACCTCCCACCACGCATATGTATCTATTTCTATGGACAGTGGTGAGGCTGATAAAATAATGGTAATATAGAGGAGAGCAGTGATATACGCAGTTCTGCCTTTTCTATTGTCCTTATGTCAGTCTTTTCCTAACAGTCAAGTGAGGGGATTGGACTATTAGTGAAATAGAAATGTGGATTTCTATTGGATAATGTTAGTATTTATCTCAGCATAATGAATGGTGCAATGCATTTCTGGCTGGTAAGGGAACAATGGAAAAAAATAGGTAAGTTAATAAGACTTTAGCAAGTCTTCCTTGCTTAGATCTTCACAGATTCCTTAATAAACAGAAAAGCATTTCTTGTTCTGCAAAAAGTCATTGATATAATAACAAATAATGAGATGTGGGAAACAATCACGGGCACATTTTCTAGAGCAAGTATTTTTTTAAAACTTTTTTCTCCCAGGACTTGCTCCCACTTTAAAAATTATGGAACTTTTGACATATTTGTCAATATTTACCTTACTGAAACATAAAATTAATGCATTCACTGCTACTACACTTCACAATTATTTGATTGGATTTTAATATTGTATTATTTTTCAACTTAGGCTGGCAAATAATTTGATTTTGTAAACCCATGAAAGGCTCTTGGGGGATCCCCAGAGCTCCTAGGATCACACTTTAAAAAACACTGTCATAGAAGAAGCCTGGTAGTAGATAAGGTGACAAGAGGAAATTCCTCCCCCCCAGCTAAAACCATCATTAGCCTGAACAGGCAATGCTTGACTAAGTGGCTCAGAGGTAGATAAAGCATTTTTTCAATGCTCCTATTTTGGAGGAGGGGTGTGTGAAGGTGGAAGGAAATAATCAGGCTTAGAGAAGCTATGCCTAAAAGTATCCTTATTCAGCAGGAGCTGAGCCCTTGGAAATGAGGACAAGGTGAGGAACTGAGGACTAGGTGAGGAAGATGCTGGCTCAATGTACTTCAAGCTTCATTCCTCTTTCTTGGTATATTGGTGCACAAGTCCGAAAGGAAACAGTTAGGAAGTTGTTTGCTTCCTTTCCTTCTCTCAGACTAGGTTAGTTGAGGCTGCCTGCTTGCAGAGGATTCCTTGCTTTTTATGTTTCCCTGGCAGATTGAGGACAACAAACATGAGCCTCCCACCAGATTCTGACATTCTGTTTTTCTAGTGCTTTCCTATATTATCCTAATTTTGATTCCCGGTACACTTTCTGACTTGCTTCTCATATTCCCCCTGCAGACTTCATGTCTGCAGAAAAGGCTCCCAGAGTTCCTTGCATATGATTTATAAAATAAAGTGTTCCTTCAGGTTTATAATATAAAAGTCATGACACCAAAAGAGAAAAGGTTGGGGAGGGAAAACAAAACGACCAAGCCCAGGACAACAGTTCATAAAACCATACAGGAGTCTCAGTTATGACCAGCTGGAATGAGAACAAGTCAAGGATAGGAGGAGCTGCCTGGTGTCTCAGCAGAACTGATATGATGCCTCTATTATTTCCTACTAGGTCTCTGTACTTAATGTTTCTTTATCCTTTTGTACAAAGTCTTTCACTAAATTACCTGTAAGTATTAGTTTTGGGGTAAGAAAGCATAGACTGTATAAGCTAACTAGTCAGAAGAAGCAAAATTCAACACAGGGACAGATAAAGTTAAGTTTCCAACCTCATCGTGATGTACAAGTTTATTATTCAGCGGATGTTTATCGGTCACTGACTCGCATTTATATTCGGTATGTAAAGAAGCAAATTTGGGACCAACAGGAGAGAAGGGAGAAAGAGTTGTGAGCTGGTAGCTTGAAGCATACAGAGATCTTGCTAGGGATCTGCTTGGTAGAAATGCATTTTGGTTATCCCCACTTACATGCTGCTGCTTGTAGCAAATAAGCTAGACACATTTGAAAAAAAAACAAGGAAAAGTAATGATTATGTAATAATATAGAGAGATGGCACTAAAGGAATCAGAGTATCTGATTCCTTGGCTTCAGAAGTGCCGTTTCCCCACTTTTGTGAACAATGACACTATCTCCCCCCCACCCGCCAATGTTTCACTTCTTGGCTCTGGATCCCTAACATCTGGAGGTACTTTCTGGCAGAGGAAACCTGTTTTTTTCTCTCAGCTGTGGGTGCTGGGCATACATATGGTAATGGCAGCTGTGCTCACAACTGAGGGAGGAGGGCTGGCGGCGTGCAGTGTCTGCCCCTTTCTTTCCCTTTCTCTCTCTCTCTGTTTTCCAGAAAGCGACTTTCTGCTTGGCGCCTGAGATCTGAAGACTACAGGCGGAACTGCTGGGCTCTCCTCTCTGCCTTCTCACAGGGAGGGGAAGTCTTTACGTGGAGGGAGATGCTGTAGACGTCCAAAAGGCAAACACAAGCAGTGGATGTGGCAGCCTATCATCCTGTCCCCAAGGTAGGTGCCAGCAAGTTGGGCAATACCAAGGGTAGGTTACTTAAAGCTGTTTGAAACATGCAAGCAAAGGGATAGACACTGTTCTGAACAGGAGGGAGATGAATGACCAAGCTTCCTGGAGTCTTGTGTTTGAGAGTCCTTCTTCCAGAATGCACTGCAGAGCTTGGGCAGTGATGCTTAGCTGTTCCAGAGAATGGAAATGGCCCTGGATCTGCCTGGAGTGCCTGCCTTCTATTACAATAAGAGATAAGTTGACTTGTCTCTCTCTCCATTCTACTACATCATTTTGTTGGTCAGAGATCTCTATCTCAGGTAGATGTACAGAGTGAGTCTATCTCAGGTAGATGTACAGAGTGAGTCAAGGTTCACATTTACATCCTCTGGTCTTATACAAATTCTGCTTTGGAGGAATTGTCAACTGAGAACCAGCTGGGCAGTCATGGATGGATCATTGCTCTGGCATGGGGAAGGGTTAGGTTAGTCCTTGTCCCTTTGAGCTTGTTGCCTATCATCACAGTTCCTGAAACCTTAGCTCCTTCACCCCAAATGTCCTTTCTGTGTTTGCCAGAGTGTTAAGAGTTTCTAAGGCTGAGAAGATTTTTCTTGCAGGCCATGATGACTTTATATTCCGAGGCACTACTGGCTGCTATAGCAGACCCTTGGGAGATGGCAAGTTGCCAGTGTGAAACCGGAAAAAACAAATACAGTCTGAGAACACATCTTTGTATGCACTTCTGGCCATCTCTCCATGCCAGTCAACATTGGCCAGGCCTGTTCTATACTGTCCTGCCCCGTCCCGTCCCCCGCCCTCTCTGCGTGTATAGAGATCTTTTTAATAGACAGAAGCTATCTGCCAAGCATCTATTTATGGGGATAGTTTTCTCTTTCTCCAGGATCAATTAGATGTTTCATTTTCTGCAACACTGCTTGCATACATTTTGGGGGAGACTTTGAGGAAAAACTAAGGACAGAAACAGTATATCTATTTAAATTCCTTGTTTTCACCATTCCAAGGCTTTGGGACAAGTGGGCTTTCAGAAAGTTGAATATAATCTCATTAATTATGGAATGGGTTTAACCAAGAGCTTTCTCAGAAATAACCATTGCCATTTAACATTTGCCATGCAAAAAAGTTTCTATAGCGCATCTCATAATGCTGGAGTTCAGTCCAGAGAAAGAAAAATTTGGAGAAGCTACTAAGAAACAGGTTCCCACCTCTGTGTAGGATGCTACCGTATATGGAAGCTTGTAAGTCTATATGCAGATGTTTTGTACCAATTAATATATGTTGGTTTTGAGACATCAGATCCAACCTCCTTGTTGAAACCCATGAGAACTAAATTCTTGGGCACTTACTCTTTGCTTTTTTGAAGTTCATGGTGAAATATAATAGGAAGCATTATACTGTTAGTACTATGTACCTTAATCAATACGAGAGTATTTACACATTCATATACTTGATCATTGAAGAATGCCTGAGCTTGCATGTGTGCTGCCTAAATGTAGTCTATAAAAGCGTGGCTTCTACTTGCAGTGGACTACAGTTGTGTTCCTTTGACAACATGCCATCTCATTCTTTTCTATAAGAGATACCACTATTTCCATGAGAATCTTGTAGATCCAGATCTTGAGCCAGCTGTGTGGTATAAAAAGATGCTGAGACTCTAGAAAGAATGTAAAGAAAAGCAACAAAGATTATTAGGGGACTGGATGCTAAAACATATAAAGAACGGTTGCAGGAATCGGATATGCCTAGTTTAATTTTAAAAAGGATTAGGAGTGACATGATAGCAGTGTTCCAATATCTAAGGGGCTGTCACAAAGAAAAGGGGGGGGGGGTCAACTTATTCTCCAAAGCACCTGAAGGCAGGACAAGAAGCAATGAAACTTACCAAGGAGAAATCCAACCTAGAACTAAGGAGGAATTTCTCGTCAGTGAGAACAATCAGTGGAACGACCTGCCTCCAGAAGCTGTGAGTGCTCCATCACTGGAGATTTTTAAGAAGAGATTGGACAGCTGTTTGTCTGAAATGGTATAGGATTTCCTGCCTGAACAGTGAGTTGGACTTGAAGATCTCCAAGATCCCTTCCAACTCTGTTATTCTGCATTTCTTGGCGTCTTTTGACCACGAATTTTAGGAAATATGGTCAATTTTGTTGGGAACTATTTTCTCTTGGTTTATTACAGACTAAGGGTGGGCAAGCTTTCAGTCTCTTCACATTTATAACTGCTATATACATCTCTATGTATTTTGCTTTGAAAGCCACAGATGAAAGGCAATTAAGAGGGAGTGAAGTTCATTATTGCATTGAAATGTCCCAGGTGCAGTTTTTTAATCAGATTTTTAGAGCAGAATTATATGTGGGAGAAACGTACCCATCTCAATCTTCTCTGGAGTCTTTTTCCCACCTCATTTTAAAGGAAAGTTATTTAGGAAGCATGTGTCTGGAATGTCCAGCTTCCATTTTTCCACGGCAAAGAGATAGAGGAAAAGCAATTTGCAGGAGGAAAAGAATGGATGATGGGGAAGTGGATTGAACCATCCCTCTCCCCCACCCCAGTCATATTTTAACCACAATGACTCTCAGCTTATTTTTCCTACTGCCCTTTTCAACAACTTTATCCATGAAAGCAAGGTTGGAGACTCAATGATTGTTATGTAATATTACTTGATCAAGTGATGATTTCATGAAAAGAAGTTCTATCATCACCATCTCTTTCAAGCAGCCAGTAGTATTTCTTTTCCAAATTTTTGCTTTCACCACCACACTGCCTCAGCCTCCTGCCACCAGTTTAGAAGCATTTGCAGCTAGGAAGAATAGGGATCCCGACTCTCAATGGCAGAGTGGATATCACAGCAAATCTTGTCTGATTCCTCTAAGCCAGTAGATTTAAATTCATTCCAGAAAACCTCACAAGACATAGTCTCACTTTGGAAGGAGTTGCCCAGCTGGCGTTTAAGCCCTCGGACTGGTTTTGTCCAGCAGAAATCTAAAAAAAAATATTCACAGTGTTTTTGCAGATGTTCTTTCACTAGTCTTTCTCTAAAAAGAGTCCATGTTATTTTGAAAATGACTGCTGGATGATAACACAAGCCCAGGGTTCCACCTCTGGCCTTGTGATGATTATACAATTTGGGACAGTACACTAACAAGAGTATCGCTTGTCCTTTGAGTGCAACAGTATAAACAAAGCCTCGCAACTGGTATTTCTAGTGCTTTTTATTAAATATTGCAGTGGAAGGGAGGCTCTATTTCCTATGCATAGGCAGAGCATTGGCAGAAACGAATAGTGAGCAAGCAGGTTAATTTCCTACCTCTTGAGCATCTCCAGCAGTTTTATCAGCCTGTTTTCTCCAACAGGACACAACGCCATGAAGGGACCACTGGTACACAGTATTTTTTGGCTTATTTGCCTAGTATTTCAGACTTCTAGAACTGAGAGAAAGGCCGAAGAGGGGCCCGGAATTCCCACACGACCACCATTCTGGGATCAGTCTTCTAGGTGAGTCATTGCAATAAAACCAATATGCCATAAATAACACACACTCATAAATACACACACACACAAGAACCTGTTCTCTTGAGTAGTGGAAGCTGATCTCAAGGGACCATGTTTAAACAGACCACACATCTGGGCAGCTGTTCAGAACTGTGAAACTTTTAACCAGAACTGCTGACAGTTGAAGAAAACACTTCATGGTTGTACTTCAATGCCCAATTAACTTCATTAATGTGCATCTTCAGTGTGCAGTTTATGCACAATTAACTCACTCTGTCCCACTTTAAATTAAGCCAGAGGCTGCTGGGTACAAATGGCTCTGGAGGAGGTGCAAATGACTGCAAAAAACCTTAATGGTTGAATCATAGGCACACAATTAAAGATCCTGTTTAATCAGAGTGAACATTCTCTAGGCATCTCTGTACTGGAAAGGGACATGTTCGTTGATGCTGGCACCCACCACCCACAATAAACTCCTTCACTGTCCAGCCTCCATCCAGTCTTAATGTGACCAGATCGTTCCTAGAAAACGGGATAGAAATGTTGAGTGCTTCTGTGTTCTTTGAGAAATGTCCAGTGAGGGGTAACAATCTCCTGCTGAATTTGTTTAGCTTCTTCTTTTCATCTCCGAACAGGAAGGAATAGAAATAACTAGACAATCTGTGACCCACTGGGTCATCCTTTCAGATATATTCCCTTACCTAAACAAACAGGAATAATCATGAATGGGGGGGGGGGGGAACAGTGGTAGTGAAAGCAACTTCCAAAGTCCTGCCTGTTTCCCCACTGATTTCGCATGTGGCGGCATTGGGAATCACTCTTCCTTGCTGACCTGGGGAACTGCCTACCACTTTGTTGGAGGAACAAAGGGAGCAGTGGACCACAAGGAAAACCACCTATACTCCCCATCCTAGTGTGTCTCTCAAGGTCCCCTCCTTTCAGGGAAAAACAGGGCTCATCCATCAACTTCCAATGCTTCCCAGTCAGTCCTGCCTCTCTAGCAGGCATCCAAGTTTCCTGGCCTTTCCTCACCATCCATCACTGTTAAGAGATTTCAAATTGTAGTCTTTGTTCCAAACCAGCCAATTGCCACTCACCTCTTGGATCTTGCTGCCAGCCAATTGGGTGCAGGAGCTACAGGGAGGCAGGAAAGCAGCTGGAATACGCCCCTTCCATCTTCCCTTGTGGCACACAACCTAAAGTTTCTGGGAAGTGTACTTGGAAGGCACAGTAGTGCTGAAGTGGCCAAAGCTTTGCTAAATTTCAGTCCCACAGGAATAAATGGGTCCTGAATTTTGGATGCTTTGAAGTAGGTTGATTAAAAAATGTTGCCCTCTGATGCACCATTTCAGCCAACAAACAGACATGTAAATTTTAGTAGTACATAGATGCACACTAGATTTATTTAGGCATCTTAACTCTTCTTCCCGTGATCTCCTGTGGTCTATTATATCCATTGTGAGCTCCCCGTGACTTAAGGGTCAGAGAAAGAAATTTAGGAAGGACCCACCCTAATTGAATAGGCAGTCAAAAATAGTGGCAGGAAGTTTACATGCAGACTTGCAAGATACTATTAATGTAGATTTATAACAAAGTTGAATTTGTTCAAAAATGTTTGGGTGGCAATTCTACCAATAAGATCATTACACATCATACTATAGTATCTAGGACAGTGATGGCTAGCCTTTTTTGTTGTTGGGGTGCCAAAAATGAGAGGGCATGCACGTTTTTGTCTGTGTGTGTGTGCCGGCACCCATAATACAACATGCAGCGCATGCACACACAACCCCCACACACACTCCGCCCACATATGCCATTCTACTTGCCTCCAAGCTGAGCTTGGTATTTTCTCCGTGGGGGGCAGGGGGGGCATATTCACACACACCCCAAGCTCCAGGAAAGCCTCCAGAGCCTGGGGAGGGTGAAAAACAGGCCCAACGGGCAAACTGGAAGTTAGGAAACAATCTATTTCTGGCTGCCGGAGGACCTTCCGGGGGTCCGGGGGAGGCCTTTTCTGCCTTCCCCAGGCTCCAGAGACTTTACTGAAACCTGGGGAGGATGAAAACGGCTGGTCCCGGCCCTCTGGAAGACCAAAAATCAGCTGGCCAGCACACACATGCACGCTGCAGTTGATGGCTCACATGGTGGCAGATATGGCTCCATGTGCCACCTGATACTGGCCCCGATCCCTCAATATATTTCATATTGGAACCCCTTCCCTCCTCTCCCCTGTCTTTCTGGCTACCATCATTTGCTGGTTTATGTTTCAGGCAAAGGGTTGGAATAATGGCTTGTAATAATGGAGTTTGAATGCTAGATCACAAAGAGTGGGGGGAGAAATACAAAGAAATATCTTTCCAAACCCTTCCTCCCCTTCCCCAAATTATAGTGCTAATTACAGGAAGTGGGAGGAGGTCCTGTCTAGTGCCTTGGAAAAAATCATTTAACCCAGTGTCTTGGCAAGTTGATCCCCTATTCCTGCTTTAGGCCAAAGGTTGTTCCCCCTGAAGGAGCACAAACTAGCAATCATCTGCTAAAAGTTATGAGAGAAAAAAAGATATGGCATCTTTTTAAATTGAAGTAGCTGAAGGGCATGGCTTTTTCTTCAAAAGATGTATAATTAGATGGGTAGCACCAGCCCTCATGGTTGCAGAGTAAATTCAGATTTTGTAGTCCCCTACAGTCATTGGGTGCAGCTTTCTCTTCTACAGTGGCTGGCAATTTTTCTTCCCGTCCAAGGATTTAGATTCCTCTGGGTCTTTTTAGTCTGGCCAATCAATGATCTGTTTCCACTCCCACCTCCATAAAATGTCTATTCTATTTCATTTTTAATGAACCTTGGCAGGAACTGAGAGCTAGAAAATCTATGTTATAATGTATATAATAGCTTATATAATAGTATATAATATAATAGCTATAATGTGTCTATTCTACCACAATGCACATCTTCATAAGATTTCCTGGGTTGAGGAGGGAACCCAGCTGTGCCAATGGCCTGACTATTCTCCCTTCCCCTTTCCCAAATCACCCCTGCCAGTGTTTTCATCTCTGCTTCGCAAGCTGATGTAATGTGAAGGAGTCTAGACATGTAGGTTTTGGACTATGGGAAGACCCAAATTCAAATTTGTCTTCAGCAAGAAATCTCACTGGATGACTATGGAACAGCTTACTCTTTTTCTACTTCACAGGGCTGTTGTGGGGGGAAATTACAGAAGGTCTTAGGAAAAAAAAGGTGGAATATTCATCTAACAAACAAATAATGTTTCAGCTGTCCTCTTCAGCTAGTTCATATAATATAGATTAGAGTATAATCTAATAGTAGTAGGAGTAGTATTTAGAGCCTTTCTTCACTTCTTGTTTACCACAACAATTGAAAAACCTGGCAAACCCCATTGTACACATTGGTTCATTTCATTGGCTGTCTCTTATCCCAGGCCGTTGATTCCTAATGCCACATCTTGGTTTTTACCCTGTAGCAAAATGTATAGAACAGAAAATTGGGAAGATGTATAGTCATGCTAGCAAGTAGCAACCTTTTGTATTTCTATAGCAAGGGCTAAGTTTCCCTAAGGATCATTAGTAAAAAAAGGTAGGCAGGTGAACTTATGTGGTGCAGTTACAATAGATCACAGATTTATTGGAAGAAGGCGATAGGTTGATGGCTTTAATTTACAATCCTCCCTTGTTTTTCTTTTTGTCCATTTGTTCAGTTTTTCTTATCCTTAATAGATTCTGTTGTTGCTTTTATAAGAAAAAAATAAGAGGAAAATGATGGGAAGGTTGCAATGGGTTTTTTGTTTTTGTTTTTCATGTTTAAATATCTGTCCAGCTAGTTTTTATTATTGCTTAAATGTATTAAAATACAGATATAACAAGGTCCATTGTGACAATCTTTTCTGTATGATCATTTTATTCTTCCTTTATTTTGTACAACTCAAGACAACCAACATAATGTTCCCGCCTCCTATTTTCCTAACAGTAACCCTGTTTGGTGGGTTGGGCTGAGAGAGGGAGCAACTGGCCCAAAGTCACCCATCCAGTTCCCATGCCCAAGTGAGGGCTTGATCTCCCATCTCCTGGTTTCTCTACACTATTTTAACCATTAAACCAAAATGGGTCTCTTCTCCAATTAAAAGAACGTGCAGCCCTTGTTTCTATTAGACAATCCTATAGCATCCTCATGAGAGACGTAGTGGCTCAGTGGCTAAGATGCTGAGTTTGTTTGTTTGTTTGTTTGTTTGTTTGTTTATTGTTTATTTATTTATTATTAAAATTTATATGCTGCCCAATCCCGAAGGACTCCGGGCGGCTTACAAAAGAAGAAAAAGAGAAAGGAATTTTTTTTTTTTTTAAAAAAAAGACAGTTTAAAATCACAAAACCACATGCATTCATTCTAACCCGGGCTGGACCTCAACAATGAGGTCAACAGACCCAGGCCTGCCGGAACAGCCAGGTTTTTACAGCTTTCCTGAAGGCCATGAGAGTGGGTATGGTCCGGATCTCTGGGGGTAGCTGATTCCAGAGAGTCGAAGCAGCCACAGAGAAGGCTCTCCTCCAGGGGCCTGCCAGCCGACACTGGCTGGCTGACGGCATCTGAAGGAGGCCCAATCTGTGGGATCTTACCGGCCACTGGGAGGTATGTGGCAGTAGGCGGTCTCGAAGGTACGCTGGCCCTAAGCCATGTAGGGCTTTAAAGGTAATAATCAAAACCTTGAATTGCATCCGGAGACCAATTGGTAGCCAGTGCAGCTCGTGGAGGACAGGTGTAACGTGGGTGTACCTCGGTACACCCAATATCGCTCGCGCGGGCTGCATTCTGGTCTAGCTGCAGTCTCCAAACACTTTTCAAGGGTAGCCCCATGTAGAGCGCGTTGCAATAATCCAGCCTTGAGGTGACAAAGGCGTGAGTAACCGTTTGAAGTGCCTCCCGATCCAAATAGGGCCGCAATTGGTGCACCAGGCGAACCTGGCCAAAGGCCCCCCTGGTCACAGCTGATGATGTTCCAGTGTCAGCTGCGAATCCAGGAGGACCCCCAAATTGTGAGCCCTCTCTGAGGGATGTAAATTTTCACCCCCCAGGGTTAAGGATGGACTGTCTAGGCTGTCCTTTGGGGGCAGCATCCAAAGCCACTCAGTCTTGTTGATCAGAAAGGTTGGCAGTTTGGCGATTTGAATCCCTAGTGCCACGTAATGGACTGAGCTCCCATTACTTGTCCCAGCTTCTGCCAACCTAGCAGTTCGAAAGCACATAAAAAATGCAAGTAGAAAAATAAGGACCACCTTTGGTGGGAAGGTAATAGTGTTCCGTGTGTCTTCGGCTTTAGTAATGCCGGCCGCATGACCATGGAGACGTCTTCAGACAGCACTGGCTCTTCGGCTTTGAAATGGAGATGAGCACCGCCCCCTAGAGTCAGCATTGACTAGCACTCATGTGCAAGGGGAATCTTTACCTTTACCTTTATAGCATCCTCATACATGTCATTCTGGAAGTAGCTGGAGAGTTTGTCTACAGGGTATACATATTTATTTTTCTCAGTCATAACAAATTAGGTGCTTGGGACTGTCATCATAGTTACTAGAATGGAAAAAGAATAAAATATGATTTTCAATCTCACTGTAAACTGATCAGATCAATTGAAAGATGGCCTTGTCTTGAATTGAAGTAATAAAAAACTACCCCAATGTTTTCAAATGACAGTTCAAAAGCTGTAGTCACACAATCCTGGATGACAAACACTTATAGTTTCATAAAAAGTCAAGATTCCAAGATTAACTAGGTATCAGAGTTTTGAAGTACAAGTACCTTGACCATTGCAACAAGGACTGATTCCATGTATGTTCTAATATTTGAATGAACGAAGACTAAAAAATTTTCTCAACAGCTCTTGTGTTCTGCCAAAAGACACCTGCCACATCTTGGATTGAATTATAATCCATACGCACACAGTATTCTTTCCCATCGTGACCCGTCAAAACCGCGCTCGACAAAACCGCGCTCGACGAAAGCGCGTACCTGACGTCGTCAGCAGCGCGACGAAAAAAATTAAAAAATAAATAAAATTAAAATTAAAATAAAATTAAAGCAAGCCGATTCACATAAAGGTAAGGGTTAGGTTTAGGGTTAGGGTTAGGGTTAGGGTTAGGTTAAGGGTTAGGGTTAGGTTTAGGGTTATGTTAAGCGTTAGGGTTAGGTTTAGCGTTAGGTTAAGGGTTACCGTTAGGTTTAGCATTAGGTTAAGGGTTAGGTTTAGGGTTAGGTTTAGGGTTAGGTTAAGGGTTAGGTTTAGGGTTAGGTTTAGGGTTAGATTTGGGGGGGGTTAGGGTAAGGTTTTCGCTTTAATTTTAAATTTACCGCTCACAGCGCGATGTTTCCGTCGCGCTGTGATGACGTCACGTACGCGCTTTTGTCGAGCGCGCAATTGTCTACCGCGGTTTTGTGGTGGAACCCTTTCCCATAATATGCCATTTCTCCGCCATTTTGATCTCTGGTGCTTAAGTTGGAGGCGGTGACCTACTTGCACATTTAATTATCATATCTTGGCTTCAAAGTCTTGGTTCAAGGTTGCAGGATTGGGGAAGACAACTGTGCTAGGCCCTGGTTACTTGGGAATGGATTTGCTCATTATTTGCTGCCCAGGCAGGGGTCCCAATAATTCCTGTCAACTACATTTAATTTTTCATATTTTGTAAAACAGGGTTGTTGCGGAATAGGATGGGCTTATAGAAGTGAAACTCCGGGTCCGCATCTCCTTTCCCAGTTCTGTCCCTTTGACCATTCTGTCTATGTGTTTCTGCCTCCCAGAACTGAATATGGCTATCAGAGACACAGCAAGCAGCCAGGAAGGTCGGAGTGTGTTCGCTGCTGTGATCCTCCTGCAGCACATCCCATGTATTACCCCGTGCCTCAGATCAACATGACCATCCTGAAAGGTAAGAGGCACCGGGCCAGTTGTGCTGCTTTGCATTCAAAATGTGAGATGTAGGGAAAGGTTGGCCATTAGTTTATCCATGAGCAATATGCACCACAAACATATCTCTGTGGACAACATGAAAGTTATCATGGATATTAAAGCATCAGGCACATCTACCCATGGTCTGTTGGACTGGAGATGTTTTGCTTGCCCTCCTAAGATTCCTGATCTGGATCTTTTTCTTTTTTGTTTTGTCATCCTGGAAAAACAGTTATTGTTCCTGCTATTACTCATTTCAAGGCTTAAAATTGGCAATATCCTCTGACTAACCTTTCTCCAATGCCAAGGCCACTTCCACACAATTGTTTTGCTGTACTCCTGTCCCTGAGCCAGCAGGAAATCATGCTGTGCTAAATCTTGCTGCCCCTATACATGCCCTTATGGGCCACTGCCCATAAAGCTTTAAGGGGCAACTCCTAAGGACTGTGAAAGGCTGTTTTCCTGGTTGATAGCCAAGTTTGCCCAACATCATCTGTCATATGAAAAGCCTCCTCCAATGGATACGGACAAAACGGTGATTACTCCATACATTCCTCCCTATTTCTTTCCTGTGATGATATCGACTGATTTTTTAAAAAATTACTTGAAAGTACAGGTGAACTAGTTGACTGACTTATCAACCACTAGATGGCAGCAAATAGAGTTTTTTGTCTCTCTTGGTTGCCACTTAGTGGTCATTCAGGGTTGAACAATGAAAATGCAGTTGTTGGATAAATGCTGTTGCAGAATTGGAGTTTAAGAAAGGGGATTATGGGGATTGATATGAAAGCTATAAACTACTCTAAGATAATTATATGAGGAAAGGACATTAGGAGCAAATGCCTAAGCAATTCCCTACCATCCAAGCTATGGAAGTACAAAAAATGAGTCCTTTCAATAATATCCCAAAGATGCTTTTTCAAGAGGCAACTGGACTGCCTCTTGAAAAAGCACTTTGGGACAGTGGTGGGTTTCAATTTATTTTACTACCGGTTCATTTGTGTGCACGTGCACAATGCTTGTGCACATGCTTCCTGGTGGGTGAAGCCTCCCACTGCCGCCACTACCGGTTCTCCTGATCTGAGACGATCCAGCAAAAACCCACTTCTGCTTTGGGACAACCATGACTGAGAATCTCCATAGACACTTTCAATAATACTTTGAGTAATCTTTCTTAAACCAGTGAAACCTTAACTAATCACTGGCTAATTGGACTAGATCAACCAATCCACTGGTGGCTAATAAAAGAGGTTATAGTAATTGGGGTTCTGATGTCCCATGTAGCCGAAAGAGGATTGAAGGGTAGAAGAAATCATTATGAATAGGAAGCCAGCAGAACCAATTTGAATCTGCAGTTTGTCAGTATAGGACACCTAATTTCAGGTTGCCTTCCCCATGTGCATCAGTATTCCCTTTATTTCCCCACATCCAGCAACTGGAGACAGAATCAGAGAAAAACACAGAACAAAGTATTGAAAAGCATATTTGAGTTGCCTTCTGTGAGATACAGGAGGGGCATGTGGACATGCCCTCTGGAAGTAGTTAGTAGGCTCTCTTTACCCTGGTATAAGACAGTTTTACAGATTTGTCCCAAGGCTGTATAGTGAGTTGGTTGGGGCAGCCTGAGGGAACATCATTTACATTTCCTACAATGTCCCCAGCATAACATTGCCCTGGAGCATTATGAGAAGTTAAAACACCGGCTCAGAAAAATGAGAACATAAATATAGCTGTATTGGATTTAACTAAGGCATATTGTGCTGGGACTTTGTTCCTATCCAATACTTTTGGTTCATACACAAATGAAATTTCCCCACTTCTGTTCTCCACCAGTTGGTTTTACAGGATTGAGAAGCTGCTCTGATCAGGGAGGTAATAGAGCTATCATGACTAGTAGGGATGGATAAGCTGCATCCCCATTAATTTGCTGAATCCCCTTTAAGATATTTAACTCAGCAGCAGCATTATAGTGTGAGGTAATGAACACAGCTGTTTGATCAACTTTGGAACAGAGGAGAGAAGAGGACATAAAACGCCTCATGTTAAAATCAGTTCTGTACTTGTAAATCCTTCACATCAGGGGGCAAGATAGCCAGGATTTCTACATCCATTTTCACCTGGTTTTCAGAATCTGTTCCATCCATAGGGTGCCTCCCCTCCGTCTTAGATTATTACATCAATTCTGCCTATGGAAGCAGATGGGGAGGGAGCATAGTGCATAGCCAGAGGGCGAATAAGCTAACAATATTGCAGCTGCCTCATCTCCTAATTCATGAGGGGATTTCAAAGTGCATAAATTTCAGAGAACTCTAGGATATGCCCTAACATTTCTAAGTTCCATCATTTCATAAGGGACAGAATCACAACTTATCACTTGGCATCGGCAACTCAGGTCATGCTTTGAAATCCCTGCCCATCTGACCCAAACCATTTAGCTGCCAGTTTGGAGCGGAAATGGGATAGGCTTCCAGAAGCCATGGAGAATTGGCATTTGGAGTCCCTCCCACGTTTTAACCACAATATGAAGAGGCTGTCTTTGGACAAAACCTTGGGTTCTGCAGAATCTAGAGAGTTAGGCTAGGGGGAAGTTGTATGGGTTAAGTAAATTCCTTGGCTGGAAGAAACTGTTATGATAATTTTATCCAAATTCCTTCTTTAGCAGAGGCCAAGGGAAACCAACAATTAGTCTTGAGTCAGACTTAGGACACCAGAGGTTGTGTTAGGACATGGCCTGATCTGGAGGGTGGAGAGGTATCATCAGAAAAGGCCCTAGGACTGCTGAATCTAAGATTTCAAAGGAAAATCCCTGAAACCAACAGGGCAACAGTGGCAATAGACAGAAACCTACACACACTTTCATAACCCCACCACATCCCATTCTACACACAGTTTTTCTTCCATCGGTATACCAGTAATTCGTATTTGCATTTCCTCTACTTATTTTTCAATTTATATCCTGCTACTCCTTCAGGGTCTCAAAGCAATATAGATAGTAGGTGTCCACAGTTATAAAAATAAAACAACCCTATGAAATTAGGCTAAGAAAGATGGAAAGGCAGTTATTTCATTTAAAGACTGGATTAATCCTGGGTTAATAACTATGCGTATGTCCATACCTTTGTCCACATAAATCTGTACCTCCCTTCCCCTTACAGGGCAAGTTAGTTTGATAAAATCTTTAAACTGAATTAATGGAAGGTTTTCCAACCCGACTCTCTCATTCTCTCACATGGGGATGCACACAATGTTTATAACATTCATATATGCATAACACAATTCCACCCCCTTGGCAACTGCAATTACTCTTTCCTGCTGACTGCAGATTCATTTGGGAAAAGCATTCAGTTGAAACCAAAAATAAGTGCTCCTAGCAGGACTGGGGAGCAGTGGAGAGAGGCCAACCAAATCATATGGGGAGACTGCAGGCTGCAACTGGCCTATGAGCCAGAGGTTCTCCACTTGAGTTACTCTCTGAGTATACTGTATATTGTAGAGTTCTCCCTTTTTCTTCCAATCCCTGTCTTTTGATCGTTCTAGATTCAAAACTGAAAACTTTCACATTTTCGAACATTTATTTTCAGATTACATGTTCATATTACATGGGGTATGTTACAAGTTTTAAACCATTGCTCCATATTTAATATTTAAACTGATTTAGCATAAAATTCAATGATAAGTCTATTTAATATAAAACAAAGATACTCACTGGTTTGAAGGCATTGCAGTGCAGACATACCTTCATCCATGGAGGAAAAAGTATTTTACCTCATATGCATCTGTCTGAAATCTAAGCCAGGAAGGACATTATATTATGTAGTGTTTTTTCCTGCCACAAGAATGGAGATGGTATATATAGTTTTAAGAAATGGTAAGCCAGCAAGGAATAGCAGTGGACCGACTGGTGCCATTTCTGTTCAGGGTTTTCTGCCACAAATGGGATGCATGGATTCTTTTATGTATCTCCCTGTTGTATTCAAATGTATAAATGGATATTTAGCCAAGAAATCAGCCATATTTTACACCACAGTATTAGAAATAAGATGTAAATAGCAGGGAGGAAGTCTTGTAAAGTGCCAAGAAAAAAAAAGTAGGATTCAGATCAATATTTGTTGCCCAAAGCATTTTGGACATTTTTCCATATTAAGGGCATTTTCTGCTTTCTGGTTTGAAGCCAGAAAGTCATTGCACTTTATGTGATCCTTCTCTCTTACTTTGGTGATCCCATAAATCCTTGTGGTTGTCCCTCTTCACTTGTTCCTAAAAGATGCCTTCACCAATTGCTACCTGCCAGACGGATTGGACATTAGTAGCCTTAATCCTCATTTAGCTGGAGTAAAACTCCAACACGCATCCTTGGGGGTGGGAGGTGGGGACACAAGCTAGCTGAAGGATACTGCGACCTGTCATGACATCTTTATTTCTCAGGTGAGAAAGGGGACCGTGGTGATCGTGGCTTCCAAGGGAAGTTGGGAAAAGCCGGCGCAGCAGGCAAGAAGGGTGAGATGGGCTTCAAGGGGCAAAAGGGCAACATGGGATCACCTGGAGAGAATTACAAAACCAACTACGCTGCCTTTTCGGTGGGTCGGCGGAAACCCTTGCATAGCAATGACTATTACCAGATACTTGTCTTTGACACTGAGTTTGTGAACCTCTACAGCCACTTCAATATGTTTATGGGCAAGTTCTACTGCTATGTCCCGGGCATATATTTCTTCAGTCTCAATGTGCACACCTGGAACCAGAAGGAGACCTACCTCCACATCATGCACAACACAAAGGAAGCAGCCATCCTATATGCACAGGCTAGCGACCGAAGCATCATGCAGAGCCAGAGCCTCATGATCGAGCTGCAGGACCAGGATGAAATCTGGATACGGCTCTTCAAGGGTGAACGTGACAATGCTGTGTTCAGTGATGAATATGACACCTACGTCACCTTCAGTGGATATCTGGTTAAGCCCAGCTCAGAGCCTTGAATCAGCTAGCAGGTGGGCAGCTTGTTCCTATCAGCTTTGGCTTGTCTCCTTTTATTTGCTGATTTCTAGCACTGCTTGCTGCGGGGAAGCACTCACTTGCACTGGAAGCACCCACAGAACTCGGACCTTGATGAGATATTCTAAACTAGGATCTCTCTTTTGATAAACATGGCTTTTCTTCTACATCAGCCTTACCTAGTGCTCTCCTAACGTGATGGACTAGAACTTCCAAGATGTCCAGTTTGTCTGGTTACAGTTTTCAGTCTAGTTAGGATTGAGGCTTTGGAAAGACGTAATCCAACACATCTTGAGGATCCCAAACTGGAGATTGAATCTTATTAGTTTATCTTGAATTTCACTGATCAAACACTCATATCTTCCCAGATTATAACCGTTCTGACCTAGGTTTCCCAAGAGCATGAAACAAACTCCTTGTCCCGACAAAAAAACCTTTTATTAATTTACTGTGAATTCTGCTCATTCACATCCAGCAAAGTCTTTCAAGGGAGGATTTACAGCCACAGACCTTACCTGGAGTAGAAAGCTGCCAGGCCAATATCTGCAAAACTTGGCAAGGAGTCTCAGAGAGTCACGAACCAATTAAATGAACTAACTGTCTCCTGCAAACTCCACTCCCTTTTCACTCCTCTTTTATTTCCTCTGGGCGGGGCCATTCATTGTTCACCTGTGGCCTTACTCCCAAGTCAGCCCCTGTTCTTTAGCTGTTCCCTTCGTCTGGCAACTCTGTGCATGCACACTAGGAACAAGCTCCAGTTGTTTGTCTGCCTCACTGATGTCTGACTCTGAAGGCAGCTGATAACTGGCATATGGCTCTGGCCCCCTCTCTGCCTCTGACACACAGCCCTCATCAGAGCCTTCCCCAGACTCCAGGACTGGCCCATGTTCCTCCCCAACCTCCTCACTGTCCAAATCTGCTGCCAGCTATGCTGGCTTCTCACGGGCCACAACAATAACTTAATCATTGTCCTGGTAGGCCTGCCTGCCATAACTTGGAGATCTTTCTGTGGTACTAGGATACAGATCCATTATCTCTCTGATTTCTGGTGTATCCATTACCCATCATTGAACTTTATCCTTCCTGGTGGAATCTCCTCCCTCACAGCTATGTAACTGCACTACCTCTAATTCATGTCCATATTGACCTTAATCTCCAGCATTCACTTGTATTAATTTCCAAACCTTCTCCAGAGGACTCAGCTGTGCTCCCTGAGAGAGGTACCACTACCATCATGTTTGTGGTTTTTTGCCCTCAGTTGAACATAGATGATCCCCTCTATATGATTTAAACACCTTTCCCCCATTGACTTCTGTCCTTCAGGCCTTCTTTTTCATTTAATCTTTTAGGTCTTAGAGTTCTCTGCAATGCACCTAAAGCCTTCCTCTGTCCCCTAGCTGGACATTGCGTTAATACCACCTAATAATAAAAAGCTTGTTATTATTCAGTATAACATTAGTTGAAAAAGTTATACCTTTTCTTTCTTTTGGAAGGCCTTGTTAACTGACCTTTTCATTCAGAAGCTCCTGTTTATCTGCATCTGATGGGGATGCCTTAAAAAACATAACACTAAAGCACTGGTTCCACAAACCACTACCTCCTTCCTGTTGCAAGCATATTCTCTCTAGTACAGTTCTTGGGCACTGCCCACTATGGTCATTTTGACTTGGTTTGCAGGGAAGAATTAAGATTGAATTCCTGGCTTCAATCAGAGGCATCTGTCTGTGTAACGCCTTTTTAAAGTGCTTGTTGGGTATTACACAGGCGTTTGCTATAAATGGGCTTAACACTCTTAAGAGAATATGTTAGTCCCCTGCTGTACAGAAGGTCAATTTAATTATACGTTTCCTGCTGTGCCAGGTCAATGCAGACCCCATGCATGGTGTGAAGAGGAAGGAATCTTCAGCTGTTTCCCACTTTTCCATGTAATGATCAATGATCATGACAATAGTGATGACAATAATGATGGTGGCGTTGAATCTTCCCCACTTTTGGCGCTGGGGAGGGCTGGGAAATGGAAGCAAACTCCTGTTTTTTCCTTTTATTTGGGAGTCCTGGCACAGGACTTCAAGGTGGTCATGAATGGGTCAGATCCACTTTCAACCCGCAGGTTGAGAAATATGATTGGCTGCTCATATGCCTGGGAAGGCAGCAAGGACTCCACATTCTTAAGTCCATATGCCAAGGATTGGGGCAGGTGACCCAGGACTGCAATGAGTGTGAATGATTCATAGTTGTTGAGAAGAGAGAGTGGCTGGATGGGTATTTACATTCTTAAAGGTCACTCTTTTGCCTCCTCCTTTGCCCATTCTGATTTGCAGAGGATACTTGATGGCATAGAAGCACTGCAGCCCCCTTTCCACGTAGAAGCCACTTTATACCAAGTACATCAGTGGTGGGTTTCCATTTTTTTACTACCAGTTCACTCGTCCATGCACTTGCATGCACAGAAGCTTTTGCACATGCGCAGAAGTGTCCAGGCAGGTGGGTGAAGCCTCCGGCCACCACTACTACCGGTTCGCCTGATCCGGGCCGAACTGGGAGCAACCCACCTCTGAAGTACATACATACACAAACAAGTCAAAAGAGGACTCTTTTCCTGTGGATTTTTAAAATATTTTAACTGCCTTTCAACTTTGCCGTCTTTTTTGTGCAATTCTTGCAGAGTCTTTCAGCCAGCTCTGCTTTCCATCTTCTGCCGCTTGCCTTTTTTTTCTGACAGTGCCACAGTTTCCACACACAGATGTTTCCCATTCCAAAAATATTACCCACTCTTTTTCTTTCTCCATTCTTTTGAAGTCTATCCATTCCCCCATCTGGAGCCCCCAATCGTCTCTTTGAGTGTGATGTTGTAGAGACAAATTATAGGACATTTCTGCTGACTGAAGGATTGGAACAGCACAGTATATCCTGAGATATAACACAGGCTCGACTTTTGTTATGCCTTCATCCAGTCTCCAAATACACCATACAACTCAGCTCTTTGGAGCACCTATTTTGGAAGATAGTTTTTAGAAATGGAGAGGGGGAAGACCTGGGAAACAATGAGGGTTGCTAATGAGCAGAACTCTAATGGCTGAGAAGATGTAGGACAAAGAAAGGCTGAAATGACTAGTTTGAATCCCACTTCAAGGCTACATACCATGTTCTGGTTTGCCGAGTCCTTTGTTTACTATTGTTGCTGAAACAGCTCACTTCTTCTAATGGACATCATGTTTTCTATCAGGAAAAGAAAGTTTTGTGACCATTTAGTGAAGGCTTGAGTCATTCTTAATTTGTGCCAGTGATCATCAGTACAGGTAGTCCTCTATTTACAAGAGTTCATTTAGTGACCATTCAAGGTTACAACGGCACTGAAAAAAGTGACTTATGGCCGTTTTTCACACTTACGACTGATGCAGCATCCCCATTGTCACGTGATCAAAATTCAGATTCCTGGCAACCAGTTCATAATTATGGTGGTTGCAATGTCCTGCGGCCAACTTTTGCGACCTTCTGACAAGCAAAGTCAATAGGGAATCCAGATTCACTTAACAACCATGTTACTAACTTAACAATTTCACTGATTCACTTAATGGTGGCAAGAAAAGTCATAAAATGGGGTAAAACTCACCTAACAAATGTTTCATTTAATAACATCAATTTTGGGCTAAATTCGGGTCGTATGTCGAGGACTATCTGTACTGGAACTAGTCACTTTTCAGCTTCCAGAGGAGAGAAATCAGCTTTACAACATACATAAACATAACAACTACGGTGGACATGCATTCTATGGACACTAAAACTATTGACTTTGTTGTTTCTTTTGATGGATGCTCTCCTATTTCCTTGTTCTATAAACCATAAAATCTCCAGATGAGTGCAGGTTTCAGTCTCTCCAGGTAACACATTGTATTGTTTAATGCAGGAAACAATTGCTTGCTATTAGTTGGCCACCAGCAGCTTCAGAAAATGTCTGAAGTCATCTGTTTATACAGGATCTTTTGCCTACCTGGTTGGATTGAAACCATGAATGGTGATTGCTCTCATGGCCCCATTTTTAAGAAAATCATTGCAAATCATAGGTTCCATATGTTTGTACCTGCATACCATGCCATGACCAGGTACATAAAGGTTTTGTATGCTGTATTTCTATTAGCTGACAGCATGGGGGAAATATGAAACAAAAACGCATCAAACATCTATTATCCAATCACCTCTCATCAAAGCAACTCCTTAGCAGGTCATTATGGCCTCCTTCATGTAGGCAAACATTTTGCTTGCTCTCCTGAAATAATGGTTGTGGAATAGCCTGGTGGGTGTTTTGCCTACCGTATTTTCAGACTATAAGATGTACCGGAGTATAAGACGCACCAAGATTTTGAAGAGGTAAATTTTTAAAAAAAGGGGGTTTGCCCTCCCCGGCCCCCAAATCCTCCGCATGTCCTTGGGGCATGCAGAGAGTTTGAGAGGCCTGCAAAATGCTCCTGGGGGCTGGGGAAAGCAAAAATGCAACACATGGGTGAGTGGGGGGTTGGAAGGTGATAAACGGGCCCATTTTTCACAAAAACAGGGTGTGCAGAGAGTTTGGAGTGCTGCAGAGTGCTCCTGGGGGCTTGGGAGGGCAAAAACAGCCCTGTTTTGTGAAAAATGGGCCAATTTTTTGCTTGTTTTTGCCCTCCACAGCCCTCAGGAGCACTTTGTAGGCCTACCAAACCCTCAATTTTTGCAGAAAATGGGGTGTGCAGGGTGGTATTTTGGGAGGCCAAAAATGTATAAGATGCACCCAGATTTCCACCCTCTTTTTGGGGGGAAAATGTGCGTCTTATACTCCGAAAAATATGGTATTTACCAAATAGCTGCCATAGTTGTCATTATCATATTCACACAGCAGTAGAAGACAAGCTGTTGAAGTTCTCTCACTACACTCAGCTTCCCATCTTACTTTCTCTTATCTCAGTTTTCCTTTTATCATTTTTTTTCTAGACAGCTACATACTTCTACCTCCAATGTTTATTCCCCAAGAATACATGTGAGGCTTATGTGGAGTCAGTGGCATTCCTGTGGTACAAATGATGGTGGAGGCTGGTACTCAGTATCTCAGCTGCCCTGTCCCCCTTTTTTCTTTATGATCTAAAAATAAATTAAAATCAGGTGGGGTAGGGATCTCTTGGGCTTCTTCAGTCTTCCAAGTTATATTTTACAGCATGCCAATAAAAACACGAATGCTTTCTTTTGCCTTCCCTAAACCCCTGCCCCCCCCCCTCGCCCCCAGGTATGTTGGACAAGGATCCTTTGTCCCGATCTCTTGGTCCAATGTAAAGGAAAGGCACTCGATTTGGGGAAGTGGTTGTAAAAACATCACACATTTTCAAAAACAAGTAGCTAATTATTTTCAAGTATATGTTTAAAGGAGGAAGATAGTTATTAGCAAAGCACAAAACGCTGGTGGATTAGTAAGGGCTTGAACTGGAAGTGGTTGCAGAGGATATTGTTTTCCCCGAAGGTCTGTATAAACATTGGATCAAAGCAAGGTCTTGGGAGATACATGGAGCTCTGGTAATTTGTTTCCCCATAATATTTGAATGTGTTTCATCTCCTTATAATGCTCCTCTTTCAACTTACTCCACCCAGTAATGAAGGATCCGCTAGGACTGATTGAGAAAACAAATAAGCTCCCTCTGGGAGCATTGTTTGCATTTCAAGAGATCCGGCCAACTCCAAGTTAGGCTGTCTTTTGGAAAACAGTTAAATCTGAGGGGAGGGGGGAGGAGATAGAAGTTTTCTAATAAACAGGGTCATGTATCTCAAACACTCCAAATCCCATGGTTCATTCCATATAAGAAACTATAAGGCACAGATGGCTGGTTTGTTGTGAACAAGTGTGTATACGTATATTCTTATGCATAGCCTTCTAACTCTCAAGAAATATGTAAAAACTTTGTTTCATATTGGATTTTCATATTTCAGCTTACATCACATCCAGAAATGGTTGCAATATGATATGATAATTCTGCAGTGCACAAAAATGCAGTCATAATAATTCATCTTTTAGAGGTTCATGTCTCATTGTGGGAAGACATCTAATCTAAGGAAACATTTAATAGAAGTGGGAATCTGTGAGTTAGAATGGAACACCAGACAAAATTATGTTTAAGAAGCATACATACTGATATACTATTAGCATTGTTTCAGCTACCTTGTATGTTTAATTTGCTAACACAAGAGGATAAAGTTAATTTTCTAGGCTAATTGTGTAAGATTTCATTCAACAACTAAGATTTTCAGTTTCCCAAAAATGGGACCAAAAAAACAAAACAAAATAATAAAAAAACGCAATGTGCAAATGATAGACAGATAAGGGACATGTAAAGTAAAATTATTTGCTTTTCTTTTTAACTGTCCAACTTAAAAGAACAATTCTTGTTCAGGCAAATAAATGAATAGGATCAAACAAAATTTTGCATTTGAAATTTTGTATTTAAAAATTTTAAATATAAATACAGCCATTGTACTGTACTTTTTTGTACTATGAACTCTGCTTTATAAAAGATACTTTTCAAAGTCTTTGTGAATTTCTCTAAGCAAATTGTTATCTGCAAACTGTTTTTTGAACAGAACTCTTAAACTATGTACTCTAATTGTAATTTAAAACAGTGTGCTGCATTTCCTGTTTGCCTGAACTTATTTGGGTATTTGCAGGTCAATACTCAGTAGGCTGCTCTTTGACATGTTTCAGTATGGTATGTAGGGTAGTTTTAAGAGGGAATAAAAAGTCTTACCCTACGGCAACTGTACAAGTTAGGTTCTTTTGTGGGCTGGGGAAAGCAAGCTATGAATTTGCCTAAAGCACTTTTTGCAGGTATTGCTATATATCTGAGACTTCTCCCACAGAACTGTCTTCATCCTCCTTATAATAATCATGGTTATTTTTGAAGTAAAGATAATATGGCATCTTGGTTCCTGCAGATGGGGAATTGTCAAAGATGAGAGTGGGGGAAGCAATTCTCACTAGTGGAAAGTCTCCATGTCCCCCAGCTCCAAAGAGGCAGTGTGAAGCAATCATTTACAGCATTCCTCTGGAGAAGAAGCTGAGACTCAGAGAGAGAATTGTGCATGCAGGTATCTCAGGAGTATTAAGAAAGATGTCTGAACCCCAAAGCAATGGAGGTCTCCAGCAGGGAGAGAGTTCAGACTCTGATCCCCCTGAGGCAATTGAAGGCAAATAGAGAAAGGAAGAGAGAGGGAGGGAGGGAGGAAGAGAGAGAGAGAGAAAGAAAGAAAGAAAAAGAAAAAAAAGAAAGAGAAGTGTTGGCACTGCCGTTTCTTTCCTTCTCCCACATTACTGCTATGTTGTAGATTCATCTGTGGCCTTATCTGCAAGACCAAATTTGTTCTTGGTCTATGGCAAGGGGGGAACCTATGGACACCGAGGCAGCCATGTTCCATTTCTTTGTGCATCTATGACCCTGACAAACATGCAAAGGCAACCTGGGAACGTTCTCAAAGCAGCTATTTTGAGCCTTCTGGAGGAGCAGTTGTCTCAAAGCTTTGGTGAGGCTTGCTCCACTTGTAGTACTCTGTGAAGCCCCTTTTGAAATCTTTGCACAGCGCCAGCGTATTCCTCTGATCACTGAACTGGCCTGGCTGATTCTTTTTACTCTTGTCAACTTTGAAATGCTAAGAACACAATGAGGATGCAGTTATCAGTCAGTTCTCTCTTTCCACCTAACAAGAATGTGTTAAATGTCATTTGGTTAGTACCCCATGCAAACGACTTGTCAGTCCTGAAACAACACAAAAAAGGAGTTAAATCAGGGGTGAAATCCAGCAGGTTCTGGAGAACGCGTAGCGGAAATTTTTAGTAGTTTGGAGAAACGGTAGCAGACATTTTGAATAGTTTGGAGAACCAGCAAATGCCACCTCTGGCTGGCTCCAGAGTGGGGTGGGAATGGAGATTTTGCAGTATCCTTCCCCTGGAGTGTGAAGGGAATGGGGATTTTTCAGTATCCTTCCCCTCCACGTCCACCAAGCTACAGCACGCCCACCAAGCCACACCCACAGAACCGGCAGTAAAAAAAAATTGAATTTCACCACTGAGTTAAATTGCTAGCTGAATACCACCATGATTGCCCCAAAATTTGTGATAGTCAGAATTGCTTGTCAGCCTTATAAGGTAGACCAATCATTACCAGATGATTGTTGTAAATGCTACATTTGCAAGTCTAAAAATACACCTCCACACTACCCCATCTCCTTTACAGCCCATGAAACTAGGGAGGGTTTCTTATGAACCTCTTCCCACTCTCACATTCCTGCTGAGGGCTCCCTTGTGTCGGGGTCTGACACCTTGCCTTTTTATCTGACTGTTCTCTTTATTGTAAAGTGGGCCTTTAATAGGCAAGAAGCAGACCAGCATTGATACAACAGCATTTATTGACTGAAACTGGAACTGGGGAAGGACAGGCAATTGCCTGTAGTTTGTACTCTGGGCCCACACAGGGCCCATCATAATACATGAAAACCCCCACCCAAGTATGAATGTTCAAAGTTTCCCTCCAAAACAGATTCAGTTAACAGTTAGGGTCATCTAAAGGTTAGTTTCACTTTAGCACCAACACAACTATATGTATTCAATACATAACACCCTTGGCTGTGTCTCTTTGCCCTGTCTTCCCCGCATATCATTACACGGTCTGAACACCAAGTCATTAATTTCCCCTCTTAAAATCCCAAAGATAACTGTGAAGGCAGCACACCATTGGTTTGGCAACAAGGGCTTTTTCTGATGCTTCTAACCTTGATTGTGGTAAAAGCCAAAATGAGAAGGAAAACACTGCCCCTGCAACTGTAAAGAGTTCTACAAGAAACTAGTTATTTGACCCTTGACAGTCAGGGGCTGCACATGAGACTGCCCCTGGACAACATCTGGAAACTATAATTAGAACAAAATGCAGCTGCTTGGGCATGATGGCTTATCCGAGGGACTGCCTTCTTCCCTATCCATCTAATCCGATCAAACAGGGACAACTCCCTCCAAGTCTTTTCCCTGCAGGATTGTTACATGGGGTGTGGTAAGTGAGCATTTCCTTTCCTTTCCTCCTATTCTTATAAAACTCCCTCCTAGAAGACTTTCTGTCAGCTTCACCCTTCTCAGCAGTGCCAGGAAAATGCTAAAGACCTGGTCCTTCTTGCACAGAAAGAGGGTGTTTTATAACTGAAGTTGAGATTCACAGGTGCTTTCATGTTGTGGGTTTTATATTTTCTGATTGGGCTATTTTTATACATCCTTGGGGTTTCTGGGTAGTAGTTTATGTTGCTGCTGTTGGCCAGCCAAAATCTCCAGGAATGTGTGGCATACAAGCATTGTAAGTATGTAAGAAAAGGGAAGGGAAAGAAATTAAATGTTCTAAACCAAATGCTTATTGTTTACATTGCAAAAACTGTAACTTCTTATAAAGAGAGTTCCACAAACTGTTCTCTGTGCTGCAGTGAACAATATAGCCTCATCTCCCATATTACATATCAAACAAAAGGGGGAGAAAAAAAGAAAAGTAAACGGGTACTGAACCAGGGGTGAAATCCAGCAGGTTCTGACAGGTTCTGGAAAACCGGTAGCAGAAATTTTTAGTAGTTTGCAGAACCGGCAAATGCTACCTCTGGCGGCCAGAGTGGTGTGGAATGGAGATTTTGCAGTATCCTTCCCCTGCCACGCCCACCAAGCCACAACCACCAAGCCACACCACGCCCATCAAGCCACGCCCATAGAACTGGTAGTAAAAAATATTTTAATTTCACCACTGTATTGAACATATACATAGGTCCTTGTGGAAAGCAAGTGGATGGAGGATGGATTTTTGTCAATTTTATCTCTTTGGCTGCATTGTTTAAATTGTTAACCAGGACTAATTGTTTTACATTTATCTCTGTTAAACCAGCAAGCATTCCTCTTAGAGGACCTGTTAGAACAACTGAAAGTTAGAAGAGAGGATGGATGAGACAGGAGTTCCCTCCAAAAAGAAAATGGACAGTTCACAAATTTTGCAGGGCTTCACTGTTGCATAAATAAAAATTACTGGATGTGATTTAGACTACACACAGCTGAGCTTTTGGATTCAGCCAACATTGTGGCATCAGCAAAGTCCAGACCTGCTATTGAATCAGTGCCAAGTCTTCCCATGAAGTGGCTAGGTGGGAAACCCAAATGCCATTAAAAATAAAACTCATAATACATTAATAGACAAAACTATATATGGACAGTCGGAAATATGTCCTGTAAAATTCAGCTGGAGTTTAATTAAGATACATGGTGTGACATACAGCTCGTATAGCTGAAATTAGCCAGCTTTCAATAGCACCAATCATTTCATGGATATGGCAATCCAAGTCACCCTTGAGAATAGTCTTTTACTTGCTTGCTAGGTTTGCTTGTTCCTTTCCCATAAAATTTCAATTCTGGAGGGTCAGCCCTTTGATCTTAAAACCAAAGAATTCCTTCAGTTTTTCACTAATGGGATAAGGTAAACAAGAACAATTTTGATGCTTAAAACTGAATTTACAACTTTCAGCTGCAGCTCTATCTGTTGTTACTATCTTTCCACTTCAACATTTGTCTGAACATCATATTGGAGCTAAACACAACTATAACCTAAGTTTCCATTTCCTTTTTCTTAAAGCATATTTGTTACCATGGCGCTCATGAGGAAAACAACAACAATACAACACACCACTACCTCTGTGGAGCCAATCAGCGTTTTAGTTGCAAGCTTTCAAGTTTATTAACACTTTCAGCACATTGTTGTTGGTGACGGAAAAATAAACAAGAGAGGAAAATGTTTCTGGTTGATATTAGAGGTTATTTTCATTTCAACTATATTTTCATGAGCCAGATTTCCAAGCTGAATTCATTACACATTTTGTAACATGTAGAAGAAGAGATTGGACAACCATTTGTCTGAAGTGGTATATGGTTTCCGGCTTGACTGAGGATTAAACTAAAAAACCTCCAAGGTCCCTTCCAACGGTGTTATTCTATTCCAGTGCCTTTACATAATTGCAATAAAGTATGTTGTTCTTATAACACTCATGGTCCCTGGAAATTATTCTAAAAATTAACAGTGAAGACCTCCACATAATGCAGATGCTCCCTATCAGGGTCAGGATGGCTGTCATCCTGTTCATTATATCAACAGAAATAAAAACGAGCTATTTATCTGTCCTTATTGCTTCCCCTGTTCCTTTTATAACAGTAGTGATTGCTTATGTGCCATAAATTCAGTGTTGCCTCTTAGTGAATACATAGGTTTTTTCCCCATGATGATTTGTCTCTAACCTGGTCCTTCCAGTCTTCCAAAGATGAACTTACACAATCTAAAATTGAGGTCGATCCACCTCACTTGCTAGTTGTCCTTCTTCTTCTCTTTCCTTCCACCTTTCAGAGCTTTTTCCAGAAAGCTAGGTTTTTGTGTTTGAAGTAGGATAATTAAGAGTCTGGTCATTTGTGCCTTGAGTGAGAACTCTAGATGGAGTAATAGCAGTGCAATTCTCATTTCAAGAAGGTGCTAAGTGAAGTTATTTTGCAGCTCTTTCAGCTTGGCATCAGAGAAACAAGGCTTTTTTTCCTCATGGGTGCTAATTTTTCTTTCAGGCAAGGCAATCTCAGAAGGACGCTTGGCTATACTGCAAATTGCTCCTGGCTTCCTGTTATCATGTTGCAAATACTTTTTTCTTTGCCAAGAGTGCCAAATATTCCTCAGGGCTTTTATCCAGATGTCTTGCCACACTTTGCCCCCCTATAGTCCAGAAAAGAGAAATTATTTTCCTGAAAGAAGATTCTGCTTCCCAGGCTCCAAATCCAGATATTTGTAAGCAAGAGGGTTTGTATCTAGTTGGGATACTAATGATTCAGAGGTATTTTTCTCTCCTTCTTGCTGAACATACAGAAAGGAGAGGAATAAAAGAAGCATTGGCCAGAGATAGCATTAAGAAAAAGAGTTAACCAAGTGCTTGGGTCTTGTTAGATATGAATGATGACAAGAGCCTTTCTACAGTACTTCAGAATTTCCAAGCACTTAAGAACCTGAGATGTAGGTCACCATTATTCACATTTTAATGAAGGGAACAGCAGCTGAAACAGCATGTCTGATTCAAAGCCACAAATAGTCTGGGGGACAGATGAGATTGTACTTGTGTGTCCTCTTGACACCAGCCCATTTGTAAGTACAAAAGATCAGTTCACAATACAGCTGTGGAACATTACCCAAAATCATCAGCAAAGCCTTCCCAGGACATCTTGTCATGAATGAAACGGGGCATGTAAAATACAGACTAGAATTTTATACACTTTAAGAAGTGGAACAGCTTGATACATTTATTTTATCTGCAGCAATGGAAGAGTAATTGCTGTGAGAAATGAGAAACTATTGGAAGTTTGAAATCTGAGGGTTACCCAAACTTTGGAGCTATTGAGTCCTTTATTCCATTGGATTGAGCTGAAAGAAAAAAAAACAATGTACTTTATAATGAGAGAAGCAGGCAGGAGCTGCTTAAGACTAAAAATAGGTCCTAACTAAGAATATGCTAGAATGTATTGTCAACAAACCGGCTTTCTTTTCTTTCGGTCCTCCAGGTGTGTTGAATTACAGTTCCAGATTGTGCCTGGCATTTCTGTAGATTTCCAGGTTCAGAAGGTCAAATGTAAATGATGTGGCAAAAATATGTGGAAGCGATAAGGTCCTACTCCTCTATGAACTAATCTCCAAGTCCAGCATTAACTTGGTTGTAGCTATTACATGCAGAGAACCTCAGCACTTGAAGGATCAGATGATGGAATGTACGTACCGATGAGGCCCTGTGGATCAGAGGAAGGGTCACATGTGGAGATAGGACCCAGGTGTGGATGGAATGGACATGAGAGTGAGGAATATGAATTCTGATAAAACATTTTCTCTTGTCTTCATTTCTTTGCCTTGACAATTAAGAGCTTTGCTCCTTTCCTGTCTCTCTCATGGGGAAGGAGAGGGGGGTGTCAGGGGGGAGGGTTGCCTTAGAAAAAAAACTGTTTGTTCTTTTATTCTGCTCTGCAATCTGAAGGAGGAGGGTGCTGCACATTAACAGCGAGACAGAAGTAGCACCTTAAAACAATAGCCAGGCTATAGGAACAAGAATAGCTCGCTTATAAGAAAAACTCCAAAATCCACATAATTAGCACACTTTGCAAGATACCCATGACCTGGGGTGAAAAACAGGTTACATGACATTAGCTATTTAACATAACAAGCGTAAAGGTTTAGAGGGGGCTGAAATTCCACATAACTAATCAATCTTATCTGTATGCATGCATTATTAGGAGAAGGGCAAAGGGTTGAATGCGACCATCCCTTGGCTTTAAAAAACTGCTGTAAGATTCTAATCTTGGTCCTTGGTTAGCTTTTCAAACCGGGGTTCTTATATCTTAGTACCAAAATAAAATATAATTCTACATCACACCTTGTGTCTGGTGGCTTCAACACCAAGCAAGAGCCCAGTTTTGGGGACAACATGCTCATATAAGTGCTTGCTTTTGTGCCACCACTTTCCTTCTATCTGAGACAGCCTCCAAAGCCCTAATGGGGAAAAACTGCAATTTGCATGCCAACTTCAATCATGGAATCCATGGAGCTCTGCCATGGGCCAAGGAAGTACACTCGTTTTTGTTCTTAAAGCATGTTGAGTTAAAGCTTGAGAGACCGCCTACTGCCGATCACCTCCACATGACCCATTAGATCTCATCGTTTAGGCCTCCTCCGAGTTCCATCCGCTGGCCAATGCCGACTGGCCACCACGCGAGGAGAGCCTTCTCGGTGGTAGCCCGACCCAATGGAACGATCTCCCCGTGGAGCTTCGTACCCTCACCACCCTCCAGACCTTCCGCACAGCCCTTAGATCTGGCTAACCCATCAGGCCTGGGGCTAAAGATTGTAACCCGCCCAGAATGGTATGAATGTTGCATTTAATCATGTACTGTCTTATATGTAAAGTCTGTCCCCCACTTCCTTTTGATTGTGAGCAGCCCTGAGTCCCCCAGGGAAAAGGGCGGCATACAAATAAACAATCAAAAAAAAAAAAAAGCAAGGGACAAAGATCAGTCAGCTCTCTCTGCCTCCCCCATATCACTTAAATAGGTATAGAATAGAATCTTTATTGGCCAGTGTGATTGGACACACAAGAAATTTGTCTTTGGTGCATATGCTCTCAGGACACATAAAAAGACAAAATACATTCATCAAGAATCATAAGGTACAGCACTTAATGATAGTCATAGGGTACAAATAAGCAATCAGGAAACAATCAATATCAGGCTCATGAAGAGAGCAGGTGCAATGGCAGCAGTCAAAGCGCCTCCCTCCCACCTAGTTGTAAGTGACAGAAGCAAAGAGTGGGGGGGAAGAGATGAAAGAAGAAGGGACAAAGGTATAATAAGGGCAGAAGGCCCTCCACCTTTTAAGGCTCGTTGCAATCTACTGCAGAAGAGATTGAGGGGTGGGAACTACATCAGTGCTATGATGACCTTCAGAAGCAATTATTCACAAAGCTTCTTTTCCCTAGCAGCTGGGAAGAGCCCTGGCAGCCATGAAGGAGCTCTGTTCCTAAATCATAGAAGGCTCTATTTTAGCTACTGCGTTTTCTGTCTAGATGCTGAAGCTGCCAGGAGACCTTTCCCACACAGGATCTGCCAGACCTAGAGGGGCACATTGCAACGATTAGGGAAGTGAGTCTCTCCTCCACATTCATTAATGCCAGCTGCCTCTAGTTTCACTCTTCATTTAATAGTTTGTGTATTTAAGCCTTATTTATTATCTATGGCTATTATTGGCTCTATGCAAACTCTGTTTTTCTGTGCCTTACACAAATTGACACCTCTTTGGAACTGAGTTGCTTCTGTATTAGCAGCTGATATATCATGTTGGGATTCGTTCTAAACCCTATATTGTTCTGTAACTTTTTCCATTGGAAGTTCTTTTCAGAGGGTTGTATCTATCTATCATCTCTTTTGCTGTTCTCTTACTTGTGACAAGTTTATAAAAAGGAATTTTCCATTTGCTGTTTTCCTTTTTAAATAAAGCTTGATTTTATTGATCTCTTGTGGAATTGGTCTAACTCCTGACATATGAGGAAGGGAATGAGGGGCTGATTTATACTTTCCCTAGTTACAAGTATCCGTGCTACAAGCTGCCAATTTATTTCCCTTTTATCTTCTTTTTTCTTACTAGCTATGAGAATCCTATCTCTCACACACAATGGGGCTAGTGTGGAATACGATAAAGGTATCTTTCTGGAAGACAGGCAGCAGCAGCTGAAGTAACTACAGAATGGCACAACAAAGCAGGAGATGGAACCACAATTTGTAGATCTGAGGGGCTTCTGGAAAAGGATGGGTAAAATCCTCCAACTGTTCACCCTACCAATTTAGCCCTCTTGCACCCTGATCCATCTACAAGGAGAGGGAAAATTCAGTTACCGAACAGGATAGGTACATGGTACGTGGAGGACACTTTCACTTAAAAGAATCAATAGCACTTGTAATGATCATCAGGAGACAAAAACTTCATGTTGAGGTAATAGTTTTATTAGCACAGCTGAACAAAATAGTTGCAAGTTTTTGTGCTTCCCCAAAAATTATTGATGAGGCAAGGAAGTTTCAAAAACCTGAGGATAATTAGTGAAAATCCAGGCAAAGAATTTTTCTTGTATTGTGATAGGTCAGTGAGGATGAATCTTTCCGGTACCAAGTGCCAAAATGGTTAGTGTGTGGGCATGCACGTGCATTCTGGAAACCGAAAGAGCAGCCGCCCAGAGCACATGTATGACCCAGGCAGCTGCTCTTCTGGTTTCTGGTGCATGCATGCGCACCAGCCACCTGGTCTTCCGGTTTCTGGCACACATGCATGCACGAAGACCAACTGGCCGGTATGCATGTGTGCACCAGAAACTGGAAGAGCAGCCACCCGGTGAGTATACATGTGCTGGGAAGATGATGTTCTGGTTTCTGGTGCACGCATGTGCACCAGCCAGCTATCTTCATGTGCACATATGTGCCAGAAACCAGACGATCAGGTGGCCAGTGCACATGTGTGTGCCGGAAACCAGAAGATCTTTCCAGAACACGCATGCGCACCAGGCAGCTGCTCTTCTGGCACTCCCACATATATGAAGACCAGCTGGCTGGTGCGCTGGAATCTGGAAGAGTAATGGACGACGGCTCATGTGCCCGGAGAGATGGCTCTGTGTGCCACTTCGGGCACATGTGCCATAGGTTTGCCATCAAAGTGATAGGTGTTCAAACCATGTGTCTGCCAGATAATATTCCTAGAGGGAGGGACTGAAAGTCTCCTAGGATCCAAAATGGTTCTTGTCAGAGACTTGGAATGGCTCTTCCAAAACCTTTAGGGAAGAGGCAGCAAGCAAATAATTGTTCCCCATTTTGTTACTTAGCATAAATCGGTATTAGACTGGATTATAGAAAACAATCTAAAATTATTTCTGAAAAGAACAATTAGCCACTTTGCAGGGCTAATTCTGTAAGGAAGGCAGGAAGGAAACATTCTGGTGTTGTTTCTAGCCTAATCTTTACTGCCCTTCTTACAGAAACTGCCTCTCTGGTTAACCCTTATTACATTGTAACAGCTGAGGCGAAGCGCCCATTGACATAGCAATAGCAGTTAGACTTATATACCGCTTCATAGGGCTTTCAGCCCTCTCTAAGCTGTTTACAGAGTCAGCATATTGCCCCCAACAACAATCCGGGTCCTCATTTTACCCACCTCGGAAGGATGGAAGGCTGAGTCAACCCTGAACCGGTGAGATTTGAACAGCCGAACTGCAGGACTGCAGTCAGCTGAAGTAGCCTGTAGTGCTGCATTTAACCACTGCGCCACCTCAGCTCAGTTCTATGAGTGACATAGAGTTGGCCACGCCCACCCAGTCACATGACCACCGAGCCACACCTACCCAGCTGGTCATTAGGGCAGAGAACCAGTTGTTGAATTATTTGAATCCCACCACTGATTTACATAGTGGCTCTCTGGAGTGCTAGGTTGAAGAAGGTCAGGGGTCTCTTAGGGATCAATATTTTGGAGGGTATGGCTTATGTAATGTTGTCTTGAAATGGTATCAAACTATGCTTTATGACAGGAGATGCAGTTATACTACCACAGATGAATGTCAAAGGTATTATCTGGAGAAGGTTAAATTAGAAAGAGAATAAGCATGTTTGGATGAAAGGGTAATGCACATATCCAAATTTAGGGTCCTTTGTAGAATAAGATGGGCTGGAAATTGCAAGGGGAAATCACGATGAATAAATTGCCTCATGAAGAACTATTGTCCACCAAGTAGAATAACAGTTTCTAGATCAACAGAATAATAGTTGTCTTCAGAGGAGAGAGAGAAGGCTGTGAAATGACAGCTCCCAGTTTCAATAAATCATCTAGAGCAGGGGTGTCCAAACTTGGGAACTTTTAAGACTTGTGGACTTCAACTCCCAGAATCCCCAGCCAGCCATGCTGGCTGGGGAATTCTGGGAGTTGAAGTCCCACAAATCTTAATGTTCCCAAGTTTGGACACCCCTGCTCTAGAGAGAAGTGGTTTGAATATACACATCCACAGGGGAGAAGCAATGCAATGACGATATGCAGATTAGAGAGATTGTTCCCAGAGTAAACTGAGAATGAAATTAACAATACCCAAAGCTATTAAAATTCCAACTGAAATAACCTTGTTAGGAATGAGATAGCAGTGGAATGACAACTACGTCACAGGATTTCTGAGCAACCATCCTCCTCACCCAACGCATTACTTCTGCATACCAATGGCCATAGCAGCCCTTCCACTTCTCCAACCAAGCACCCTTCAGATGCTGCCACGAAATCTGGGATTTTGTAAGCCTGGTAAGTCTAGCGCATACTGTACTTGCTGATTGCAGGAAGCCTTTCTCTACAGATGTGCATTGGGCATATTGGAGAATACTGTGGGCAGTGGGCCTCTCTTTTTCTGTTTGTTATTTCACACTTGGTTTTCTGATTGTTTGCTCTGATTGTTTCAATTTGTTTTATGTGATTGTTATGTACAGTACTCCAGTTCCCTGATAGTTCACTTTAGCAGATATTTTACAACACAACTACAGTTAGTTCTTAACTTATGGCTGGTTATTTAGCGACTATTTGAAAGTTAAGACAAACCTCCCCAGAGTTACTGGCAACTCAGGTTCAAAGTTCTGATGGCCAGGTAATTGCATTTTGAGCACTTGGCAATTTGCTTGCATTTATGGCAGTTTGCATCATCTTGCAGTCACATGTACATGATTTATGACATTTTTTCCCCCTGGAAACCACATTTACTTCCAGTTTCTAGCAAAAAATGCCCATGGTTACAATGGGCTCGCTTAGTGGCCATGTTCATGTAACCACAAAAAGAATCATAAAATCAGGTCACAGCCTTCTACTTAACAATCAGCATGACTTATGACAGTAATTTTGGACTCAACTGGGGTCATAAGTCGAGTAAAGAAAAATAAAACAAAAAAGATATGTTTGGAAGGAATGTAAGATTAATTAAAAGTAAGATAAGATTAGTGCTGCATATGAAATTATTTTGTATCAATTTAGATTTAGAACCCCAGTCTTACACATTTTCCTGTATCCAAGTGGGTTTTAATGGAATATCTTCTAAATAAGGTGGGAATTATCCCTTCCAACTCTTATTATTCGATGTTCACAAGACCGGTAAGCGAGAGCGCCTCTGAGGATAGGCAGAGCGCGTCCTCTTTTGTCCTAATTGCCTCTCTTCATAGTTAATTCGGGAGGGATTTTTGAATGGGAAGGCGTGGTTTCTTTTCCTCCGAGAGTGGCCGGCGTCTTCCTCTTGCCAGGAAAAAAGAGGTCGGTCGTAGCCGACTATAAAAGCGCGCTCGCTCCGGATGACAGCCGCCGCGGGTTTTGCCCGCTCGCTCCGCTTAAACGGACTGCCTGGAGACGTCGAGCAGTTGCGAGGATTGGCTGGGGGAATCGGAGGTGGCTCCATGTGACCGGGAGGAGGAAGCCGCAAGAGAGAGAAGAGAGAGAGAGAGAGAGAGAGGCCGCAATGGAGGTCCGTGAGCTGGACGGGAGGCAGAGAGGGGCCAAGCGCGCCCAGGAAGAAAACGGCCGCGGGCTGGAAGAGGAGCAGACTTCCGCCAAGGGGCGCTTCAAACCTGGGCTAAGGTAAGGAAGGAACGGGAGCCGGGCGGGAGTGCGATGGGGTTTGTAACGGGGCGAGTGCCGATGGAAAGCCTGCCGCCCGGGTGATGGTTGCGCTCTGAGTTGGCGAGAGGAGCCTTCTGCACACGCTCAGAGGCTATGCCGGCTGCTTCCTCAAGGTTCTGCCACAGTAGTGAGAAATGGTAACATGGTGCTGCTCAAGCCATCCTTGGACCAGGAGGATTTTTAGTGGACTTGAGTGGCACGCTTCCCTCGTGGCATCCCCCCCCCCAAAAAAAAGTAAGCGATTGGCTAATTGGAAACTCTCTTTTTAACCCTTCCAGATTTGGGCTGGAAAAAAAGGGTTCTCTGAGCTGCAGTCCTGAAAGCAAGCCTGGGTGCTTCCTAGAATCTTCAGGGATGGGTTAGAAGTTTCTCTCAACTCTGCATCTCTTGGCTGATGTTATTTCCCATGTCTGGAAGCAGAGTCCTGTCACTTGGGAACCCTGAATTTCCAAGTTACGTTTTGACAGGAGCTGTAGAAAAAATAATCATAAAGATGCAAAATAATGGAAGAGAATAATTTGGCACAAAGTGAAAACGAAACTATGATGTAAAAAGGACTATGTAAATGAGAGGATGCAAAAGAAAAGACCTGGACAACTCTTTGTTCCTATGATATGTATAATTTGTTTTTAAAAATGGGGAAAAAAAAACATTGAATGGAAGTTTTGACAGGAGCTGTGAATGGGCAGGTCTCTTTGGCATAACTCCCCTTCCCTTCACTGGGTGATCTCTTGATGTCCCGCAGCCAGCTCCCTCATTCTCCCAGCTAGGCTGAAGGCCTTGCTAACAAAAGCACCTTTGCATGACTGAGGATGGAGAATATGCCTGAATCTGCTTTGCATGAACTGCGGATTTCCTATAAAGTCTTGCCCTGCTCTTCGCATCCTATGGTTTCTAGAAAAGCCAGATCTAATCTGGTTCAAAGGGATTTCATCAGAATCCTTTTCAGAATTTGAGGCAATATTAAGGGGCACCTTGATATTGTAATAAGGGCAGCCTTACCCCGTTGCTGAGAGGATTGGATGGCGCTTCCCCCTCACACATCTATGGGGGCTTAACCAGTAAATCTACGTACTACTACATGTAAATTGAGGATTACAGGTAGTCCTCAATTTACAACTGTTTGTTTAGCAACCATTTGAAGTACTGAGGAAGTGACTCATGGCCAATGCTCACACTTAACAACCATCATAGTATCTCCACGGTCACATGATCAAAATTTGAATACGTATTTATAACCGTTACTGCATCCCAGATTCATGTGATTGCCATTTGTGACCTTCCCAGCCAGCTTCTGACAAGCAAAATCAATGGAGGAAATTGGATTCTCTTAACAACCGCACAATTTATTTAACAACCGCAGTGATTCACTTAACACCACGGCAAAAAGGGTAATAAAATCAGGCACAATTCGCTGCATTGCTTAGCAACAGAAATTCTGGTTCCAATTGTCATAAGTCAAGGACTATCTGTATCTCCATTATTTATACAGATGAAAGAGAGATCCACATGAAATCCAGCAGAACATCCTTGCAGGAAACTGTGCAGAGATTATAATCTTAGCGTTCCCAACATTGGAAACAGGTGGAATTGCATTCCAAGGACAGTGGAAATGCAGAAACCTGGGATGATGAAGTAGGATTTGCCTACCACAAAATTAAAGCACTTTGAGTCAGCCGAAACTAACATTGACCTGAAATCATCTGTTCTCACTCTTGATTCTTATCCTGACTCTGCCATGGCATCCACAGAGTGATTGGTTTAATTCTGTGGCCCTCCTTTTTTGGCACATTACCAGCTGCAAAGCAAAATATCTACCAATCATGGCATCAGGGGCATCCGCAGGGAAAAGTTAAAAAGAAAAAGAAATTCAGTCTTGTGTCAGAACTGCACAATTGAAGCCCTTTCTGCCTTGATGTTTTAACATCCCACCCTCATTAACCTGGGAGGCACCACAGCCCAAAGGGGAGAAGACTGGTCTTAGAATCTGTCATCTCTGGGTAACTCCTCTTAATAATACAACACAAGTTTAGTAAATGTATCTATTTTATAATTATGTTCATTTATATTTTATGTACAATTTAATGCAAGGTCCTTGGTGCTCTCCAAACTTGGTGATTTTCTTACAGACATTACCCAAACTAGGAAACTTTATTGGCACTGAAATGTCTGCAAGAAAACAACCAAGCTCAGGGAGCACCAACGACCCCTCATTTCAATACTGAGCTACGAGTATTCTTTATCAGTACATGATTTAATATTTATATATAATGTAATGTTTGGATTAATATTTGCTTATATTATTATTTATTTAATTAACTGTTATAACAAGTTTAATAAAGAAAGGAAGAACCAAATAAGGCATGGAATAGTTTCATGGGAGTGATTACTTTTCTTTAGAATTTATCTCCTTCCCATCATTTTGTTGTTACGCTGTTTCAGCCTAACACCAAAACAGAAAAGACCACACAGCTGCAGTGTAAGTGTTGCTGTGCCAATCTGGTTGAGTGGTAATGAGTGGTACTCTTTCTTTCTACCTGTTATTTACATCAACAAAGCTAAATAAATTCTCTATCCAGTTGATCTTGAAAAGGTGACCACAAAGCTACCACACCCTTGTGGCTTTCCTGGCAAAAATATTCTAATTACTTTTGCTGATGCTACTTTGTAGTTTGCTTGATGAGTTTATACAGCGAGCCTCACAAATCTGATCACAATTCAGCTTGCTGATATTTTTTAAAGTGGCATAAGTCTTCAGGTTGGAGTTGAATCCTGCTGATCTTGTAGACAGGTCTGTGATGTTTTTCTTTACTCCTGTGGACAAGAATGATTGTGCCATGGCTATGTGCAAGCAGGGACATGATCCTGATTAGAGATTGGAGGTGTGAATAAGGCCCTAAATTCATTGGCAAAATCTTTGCCCACATCAGTGTCACATTGCTATAGAACTGAACTCAGTTTATATGTAATTGGTCTCTCTTCTAGGCCAAACTCTATTGCTGCCTCTTCAGAATCCAAATGTAGAGCAATATGCAGAAAACGTGTTCCCATGCACTTAAACTGTTCAGAATCCTTCAGATAAATCCTTCATTGGGCAGACACACAGTCTTTTTATGGCATTTTATTGGAAATATTATGTTCATCAAATTATCTACCAAGAAAGTTGCCTATTTTGATGCCATGTCAGTGACAGTCAAATATTTATTTGTTTGTTCACGCAGGCTATCTCTATATCGCTATATTGAAAGAAATAGTTCTTTTAAACTAGTGAGGGGTTTTGTGCATGTTTTTCTGTTTAATGATTCTGTACTAATTTTGTTTCTATCCAGACACACATTATTGAATGTGTCTGGATTCAATGTGTGGAATGTAGAGAAATAAATAAATATGGCCATCCGTGTAATAAAGATGTCTTCCACAGTATGAAGAAAATTTGTGGGTGAAGATGGGAACTTTTAGCAAGGCAAATTGCTCTTTTGGGATGTATTAATGGGAACAAAACATCCAATTCTCAAGAAGTAACTTCTACTCTGTCTTAATCAGGCGCCATTTGAAATATTGTGTCTAGTTTTAGGTACCACAATCCAAAAAAGGCATAGAGGAATTGGACCAAGTTTAGAGGAGGATTGCTAAATTAGTGAGGAAACTGGAAATCAAGTCCTTTGAAGCCTGCTTGAAAGAAGTTAGTTTACAGAAGGTAAGACAAAGAGCATCATGACAAGCCTTCAGATAATCAAACATTGTCATGGAAAGGAGGAAGATGGCGTGTTTGCTGTTGGCCTAGAGTTCAGGACCAGAATCAGTGTGTTGAAACTTAATAGAAGTAGATTCAGATTAGGTATTAAGAAGAATTTCCTGTTGTTAAGAGTGTCAACCAATGGAACAGACTGCCAGTGGTATGATGTTCTTCTAAAGAATATCTAAACTTCTAAATGAAGTCTTCAAACAGATGGATGGATAGGTGTCTGTTTAAAGAAGGGAGCTGGAATAGATGACGTCTGAGGTTATATCCAGTTCTATATTTCTATGATCCTTCTGATTCTTTTTTCTTTCTTTTCAGTTTGCAGCTGGAGAGTCAGAGATCTTCCGTTCGCCATAGAGTGGTCAATTTTGCTCCTGATCCACTCCCTGGTATGATTTGCTGTTGGGTGGCTTACACTTTCACCCCCAGGGAACCAGAATACTTCTCTGCTTGAAACCGTAACCTCTGAACGTCTCTTTCCAGCCAGGCAATACGACAGGCACACCACTGAACCAATCAGCTTCTACCTCTCTGGATTGGAAGAGCTGCTTGCTTGGAAACCCACCAAGGATGATGCTTTCAATGTGTCTACTGAACCGTTGGCTAAACGCCAGCCCCCTCTTGAGAGCCACCGGCCCCGAACCCTGGTCTGCCATGACATGAAGGGAGGCTATCTTGAAGACAGGTGGAGAATGAAGCAGGCTTTGTAACTGATTCTCTGCTAAAGTTGCTGGGACCATTCCATACCTCCTGGCTCTCCTGGATAGGATTTCATTTGCTCACCTGTCAGGGATTCCTGGTTAGTTGGAGTGGCCAGATGCAGCATTCAAACCAAGACTCATGAAAGCTTTTCATATAATCTTAATAATATTATAGTCTTATAATTGAGATGGTGGTCCAGCAGAATATTATTACCTTCATTTTGAAAATGGAATGTGCAGGAGGAATGTTCAGGTGGAGGTTTGGGAAAAAAGCTTCCCAGAAGGTATTTTAAAAGCCAAGCTATGTGTGACATCAGTGGTGATGTCAGTTAATGTTCCCCAACCTGACATCTTTCTATGCACATCCTTGATTTTAATTCCAAGAATGTTCAGCAATATTATGTTGGCCTAGGAATTCCAGGTGCTGAAGTCCATACCTCTGCAAGGCTGGCTGGGGAAAATAGTAGGTTTTGTATTTAAAAAAATATAGGTGAAAACTGCCTCCACAGGCCTGTAACTTTGCAGAGGTCTTGGTGGGGATTCTCTAGTTGAGTGATCTATGGTGAAAAGTACAGTGAGGTGCTAAAATGATCCAAGAGTTTTGTCCTTCCCCCTCTCCCCCCCTCCCAGTCTGCTTTCTAGCATCTGTGCTCTGCTCAAGGGATTTGGTCCCCAAGCAGTTTCATTAGCTGTATTATGTGTCATTCAAAACAATATCCTGTTTTATTGGCTTCCTGTACTCCTTGAAATTGGCTTTGCAATGCTTGCACTAAAAGGGAACAGGGAATTAAATTTGGCTTCTGCAATTATCAGGGGAAATCCAGTTGTTAATATAAAACCTCCTAAGGGAGCATGGTAGCTAGGGGCCTTTTGCTTCAGGTGGAGTGAAATAAATGACAAACAGCTTTGGCTGGTTTGAGTAGTCTGAACAGACTGATAAAGTACTCAGAGTGACTTTGGCCTGTGGGGTGGAAAGTGAATGTATTGCACCCCTTTCGACTTTTGCTAATTTTTTCTCTTTGTCTCCCCCCCCCCCCCCCATGGTGCCTCTACAGGTTCATCCAGGGTGCAAAGGTGCATGACCCCTACGTCTTTTACCACTGGTGCTACATTGACATTTTTATCTACTTCAGTCATCACTTGGTCACCATCCCCCCGGTGGTGTGGACCAACGCTGCTCACCGCAACGGCGTCCTCATGCTAGGTAGGTTTAAGGAGATGGTGAGTGGCCGGAGCAGAGCCCTTCTCTGAAAAGTGACATATTTAGTGCATGCAGTAAAGATGGAAATGCTCATGTACTGTAATCCTTCCCTGTCCTTCCTTCTGAGATGGAGGCCTCCATTTCTGGAGCAATGGAATCACTCTCCTTCCCATTAATTGGGTCCTTGGCATTGTGTTGTTGGCTGTTGCTGGATAGGTATATTCCTATTACTCTTTCCTCTTTCTGCAAGTTCCTGCAAAACATAGGAATTGTCATTGGCCCTGATCAAAGTCCTGGGTTAGGGCTGGGTAGTCCTGAATTCAAGCTCATCTTCAGCCACAGAACCTCACAGGGTGACTCAAGCTGTTATTCTCAACTCAATCTGAGAGTTATTGGGATAAGATGAGAGGAGATAATCCACCTTCAACCCCCAGGGAAAAAGCTCCCATTTTGTATCTATGATTACCATATTTTTCACTCCTTAAGATGCACTCCTCCCCCCACAGAAAGTCTGGTGCCGGTCCTTTGGTGAATAGCATCCAGGCTGTGGCAGTGGGGTCCTTTTGCAGTGCTGAACCCTGCCTCTTCTGTTTTTATCATTGCCTGCTTCTTCTGTCTCTTTCCGCAGTGCAGGAGTCAATAGGTGGCGCATGAGAGGACACCTATCAGTAATCCTCTCAGGCTCCGCCTGATATTTTTTTGTCTTGTTGTCCTCCTCTAAACCTAGATGCGTCTTATGGTCCAGTGCGTCTTATGGAGCGAAAAATACGGTATTTATGCAATTTAAGAAAATAATAAAAGCAAATTGGATTACTCCCCATAGGGAATAGTTTACAAAACCAGAAATTGTGGTATGGCCCCTTAATGCCTGTGATAGCAACATTTCTTTTTGGCTTTCCTTAATGGTAGAGACTATTTCTGACTTTTCCAACATCTAGCTTGGTGTCATTTTTATGTTCTGTGGATTTTTCGAAAGGATTTAGTTGGCCTCTGGTGGCAATACTGGATCTGGTCACTTCTATGCAGCAGATCTGGTCACTTCTATTCCTTCGTTAGGATCAGTGCTGGCCTCCTACTGGCCTGGTCGGAGAAAGTTTGAAGCAGGCTGAAGCTAGGAGAGTCAGTGTCTTCTGTGTTGCCTCTTTTGCTTGCAGGAACGTTCATCACAGAGTGGATGGAGGGGGAGAAGACGTGTGAATCATTTCTGGCAGGCGAGGAGGAAGCATATCTTGCGGTGGCTAAGCAGCTGGCTGCAATCGCAGAGTTTTATCATTTTGATGGCTGGTTGATCAACATTGAAAACACTTTGAGTGTAAGTCAGAGTTGCTTCCTGCTTGTCCTCTCCCTGTACACCTGGATCTATGCTAGCCTAAGCCAGGATGGAGCCTCACAGCTGTTCCTGAAACTTGCAGGATCTGCACTCCTATTAGCATAATGTGTACATTAAACAACCATGGGTATGTTCTATAATAGATTCTCTCTTGTCAGTTCCAGCCTTGATTCTTTAAAGATCCTGGTGTCTGCAGGAGATAAAGGGGAGCAACAAATTCATCCTCCAGCTTGTAAAAAACTAAAAGTAACAGTAATCAAAAGAGCTTGTGGGCGGCTTTTGCGACCTGTTAAGTCTTTTTACAGTTTTAACTGCTATATATCAACTTGCAGGTTTATATATTTTACGTTATTTGTATTCTGCCCATTTTCAGAAACTCTGACTCACATCAAATTAAAAATAACATAAAATACCCATTGTTAAGAGAAAGATATAAAAATCAGCATGCCCAACTGGGAACTGATGCCTCAGGCCTCAAATGTTCCTAGGAAAATTGAGTTTCCAAAGGTATACGGGCCATCTGGAGTTTGGGAGACAGTGGGTTGCAACGGATTGGGACTTCCATGAAAAAGTCCACCTCCAGATTCTTCTTGCCCTAATTCCTGTGAAGCACCTCTTTTTCAAGCAGGATGTTTGTTTAACTTGCTCTTTATGAGTTTCAGAACTAGCTATGGCATGCTTTCCTATTTATTTATTACTAGCTGATAACCTGGTGTTGCCTGGGTATTTATTTATAGGGGGAAAATGTCCGGACCAAATGTAATTTCTAATGTTGGATTTTCCCTCGTTACCAGAGGGAGCCCCCTTGTGGAGTATTGTGAAGCCATTACCATGGCAACTCCACTGTACTGTATAGTAGAGGCCATTTTAAGGCACAACAGGCTGTATCTGAACAGAACACCCACCCCGAGGGGTGTTAGAGGTGTCTTACCCCCACAATATTTTTTTTCCAGAGAATAATTCACATGTGTCCCAAGTTTGGTTGAAATTGCTTCAAGCATTCCAGAGTTAGGCTGGAAAACACACACACACACACACACACAAACACACAAACACACACACACAGAGAGAGAGAGAGCGCCATTTATAGATAGATGATAGATTAGATAGATAGATAGATAGATAGATAGATAGAGATAGATAGATGATAGATGATAGATAGATAGATAGATAGATAGATAGATAGATAGATAGATAGATAGATAGATAGATAGATAGATGATAGATAGATAGATTCAATTTAAAGGCTGCCCAACCCCCAAATTGTAACTCTGGCGGTAGCATAGGATTACAGCCAATACCACATTCTGTAAAAAAAAGGAAAAAAAAGACCTGATGCAGTTGAGGCCAGTTCACAATCATTCAGCTCAAAACCGTTTCAAACGGGCTTCTCCACTGCCTTGACCCAGTGTGTTGTCTGAGGAGAAGCCAGTCTTTGAGGCTGAATTGAAGGCTAGCAAAGTTGGACTCACTGAATCTTGGGGAGCGGAGGAATTAGTTGTTTCAGAGGGAAGACATCCCAATAGAAACCAAAGCTGAGGCTCACAAGTGGAGCAGTACTGAGGACAGCAAGGCAGATGGTCTTGGGTTCAAAAAAATGATAATCAAGAAGAAAGATGTAAAGAAGTTGAATGAGATTCTTCCAGACTGGAAGTCTTGTGGGTTGACATGAGTGTTTGTAGAATGGAGTTTATTACGTGGATGTCCATGTATCAGACTAAAGAAGTCAGGCTTGTTTGCAGAAGGTAGTTAAAATGGCAGCTATGACTAAGTGATTGAAGTTAGCAAACATCAATCACATTAGTGTCATCACCATTTTGAATGTCTTGATGCCTCTTGCCCATGGACAGCCCAGAAAGGGAACAATGTGTCAAGAAAGAGGCAGGATGTTTTTCTTAAGTGAAAAACAAAATGCTGAGGTAAAGTTTAGATAAAATCACAAGGGAGATTTCTGAACTTAAATCAGAGGATCCATATTTAGAAGAGGACAAGGAGTATATTTGGCTCTTGATATTCTTTTCCCCCAAAGCCTGGTCAGGACAAAGAAGGTGTAGGAGCCAAGTCCAAAACTTGTTTTGATTATGTTGAGATTTAATTGCATCTCAATATAATTACATTTGATTAATAGGTTTATGCCCCATAAATTCAAAAAATTCTCATCCCATGTAATTAAAAATGACATTTTGGTGGCAAATTTTAAAAGTGTGTTCGAGGTCCCAAACAAACAAATCCTGTGTGTCGTAATTGTGAGGAGCTCTGCATTTCTCATTTACATCAAAATCTCTAGAGGTGCTTCTTTAAATCTGAGGTATTTATCCCCCCCCCCCCAATGAAGTAATGAGGACACCTCTCCAGATTGCTTTAGGGGTTACCACTTGTCTTTTTTTTCCAGGCATAGGTTGACATTTATTTCATACAGTTTTCATTAATTCTCTTTTTTAAAAGAAGTCTGCTGACCACAGTCATCTTCTTTCGCAAGCCAGCAGAATTCTTTTTGCTTTCATTTGTGAGAATTCTTTCCTTCAAATTTTTTCCTTTAATGGAGATGGTTTGGGTGAAAACAACCTCCATGGTGAATGCAATGTGCATTTTACATTTTCATGTATTCTCTGTAGTACTGTTTCTTAAACTATTTTCTGCAGGATATTAACAACAACGTGAAAACTTGTTTCCAAGATACACACACACTTTATAAATAAATAAATCCATTCTGTTTCCTTAGCCGTATCCCTTCCCTACCGCAAATAAAGAGACAGGGGAAGATATCTTTCAATCACACTGAAACCTGAATATTCATTACTAGAAGGCTTTTGGAGGGTAGTTCCATCCTCCCAAAGATATTTTATGTGAAGTCACTTAAGTAAAGTAAAAACTGATTTTTGGCAATCGCTGTAATTAAAAGGAAATATTAAAGTAGACTGAATGTTCTGTCATTTTTAAGACTTGAATAAATCTCTTGTCATGTATTGATGAAATAATATTGTTGGATGCAAGGTCATAAACCATGGTTTTTACTTCAATACTCCTTTTTCTTCTTTTAGAAACAGTCATAAATGTTCCTCATAAAAATTGTATAGATTGTTTGATATTCCATGGACTTGAAAAGTTTAAGGGAAACTCCGACAGATGATACATATAGTTTTATGTAGGGAGGTATGGCATTCTGTTGCTATCCAGAGTTTGAAAACAGCAAGATATGATTAATTGATGGTTTGCAAAGCAGAGTGACTGTGTTTAACTTTCCTGGCAGGCTTCGGCAGCTCAGAAGATGCCCCATTTCTTGCAGCATCTGACAGCCGAGGTGCACAGACTGATACCTGGAGGACAAGTGTTGTGGTATGACAGTGTCCTGAAGAATGGAGAGCTCAAGTGGCAGAATGAGCTCAATGAACTAAACAAGTGAGTCCTGCATTATCTTCCTTTCAGATCTTTTTTTCTCTCTTTCTCTCCAAAAAGCCGAGAAGGGGAAGGCAAGCAGGGCACTCAAGCTAAAAGTACTTTGTGCAACTGTACTGAATTTCCACCCTCATATAGCATCTTTTTGAAATACTAGTCACACAATGGTGGCTTAGTCATAAAGTCAATAACTGCATCACAAGGAATGTGGTGGCACAAGAGTCAGTAAGTGGATTGCTAACATGAAACTGCTTTGGGCAAATATCTATTTTCTAACCAAACCAGTTGGAAAGATTGTTTTGAAAATGGAGCAGGAGATTAATTTTGTTATTTGAAAGAAGGCCAAAATACTGTATGAATGTCAATGCAAACCCTAAATGTTCAAGCCTTAAATTAAGTCCCGTGCTTAGCAAGGAATCAAAAAACTGGTGAAAGTCATAGGTGACTTGTTCTAACCATTGGGGATTAATGCATGATGGTCTGCCCTCCCAAATTCTGGGTGGGAGAGGGAGCAATCATATCCATTTCGGAATGAACAAAGCATCATGGAATTAGCCGGGGTGGGGGTGGGGGGTTAGCCTTGGCCATAATTGCTTCAGTAGAGAAATTAGCAGGCTTGGGCTACAAAAAATCATGAAGGTAGAAATATATTCCTAGTCTGGTACTGTCCAGATTGGCTTGGCTTGGCAATCATAGAAAGTGGCTATTCAAGCTGGATTTGTAGACAAATCTGGAAGCCGTCAAGATGAAGAAAATTGAGCTGGAGCTTTCTGGGCATATTAAATGATATGACATGGGGAGTTTTCGTGGAGACCCCCCCCCCCCCCCCTTAAATACAGCCTATGCCTTGGTTGTCATGGCTGGCTCTAATTTAGCAATAGCAATAGCAGTTGGACTTATATACCGCTTCATAGGGCTTTCAGCCCTCTCTAAGTGGTTTATAGAGTCAGCATATCGCCCCCACAGTCTGGGTCCTCATTTCACCCACCTCGGAAGGATGGAAGGCTGAGTCAACCTTGAGCCAGTGAGATTAGAACCGCTGAACTGCAGATAACAGTCAGCTGAAGTGGCCTGCAGTACTGCACCCTAACCACTGCACCACCTCGGCTCTAATTTGCCTCCCTTGCTTGTGCATTTGCAGAGTTTATTTTGATGCTTGTGATGGCTTCTTCACCAATTACAACTGGAAAGAGGTACATCTGCTGCGGATGAGAGAGGTGGCCGGCAGTCGGCAGACTGATGTCTATGTGGGGGTTGATGTATTTGGACGAGGCGATGTTGTGAGCAGCGGCTTTGATACCAAGAAGGTAGGCTGGCGGGCACCCTGAACAATGGAAGGCTGCCTTGCAGTCATTGGCTATGCCAGGCACAATAGATCAGTTGGCAGCATTTATTCCGATTCGCTCGGGGAACCACCAAGAACCAAAAGCCTGTCAGGTTTTGCATAAATGACCCTGCTAGGACAGCCTGCCAAGATATTTGTCCTTAGGGAGGGAAGCTGTTTTCCTAGAAGCCCTGAACCAGCCATGCTCTAAATCCCCACAGTAGAAAAAATGGTGATTCTTTTATTCTTTGTTTCTCTTCAGTCACTGCAGATGATTCGGGAGCAGGGTCTTTCGGTGGCCCTCTTTGCACCTGGCTGGGTATATGAGCACCTGGGCCCAAGAGACTTCCTGAACAATGAGGATAAGTAAGGCCCTATGTGGGAAAGGACTTTCTTCTAGGGATGGCCTTCAGGAACCCCCAATGAGGAGATCACCTCTTGGGGTTCTGGGCTGGCAGGTCTAACAGGAGAAAAGCCCATGGAGATATGGTGATTTCTCTCTCTTTGTGACCTCGGGTTCTTTTTTTTAATTAAAGTTTTTTTTAATTGTTCCATTTTTATAACACATAACCACATATATACTGTTACATAACCAATATTATTTTATATTATTAAATATTAACATCAATTTGTCTTACCATCAACTCCCCAAAAACATTTATTGGCTCCTCTGCTCTCCATACCCTGTCCATCACTTTCTTCTCCCTCTTTCCTCCTTGTAGATTCTGGAGCCTCCTATCGCAGCTGCTATCTGTTCACCGCATTGTCTCCCTCCCTTTTTGCACCAGCTTCAGTCTGGGTGTGGGTAATCGACACTTCAGTTATGGACAGGTAGGAGCACTTGGAAAAGGGACACTTTGGGTAGGAAGAATGGAGCTGGGAATGAGCAGGCAGAAGGTAGTTCTGCCAATCCTTCTCCTTGTGACTTAGCCCTCTCAGGGCCAGAGCTAACTTTTCATGACTGCCTGGTTGATTAGTCAGCTCATACTGGATCAAGGCAGAGGTGATATTCAGCAGGTTCTTACCAGTTCTGGAGGGAAATTTTGAGTAGTTCGGAGAACCAGTAAATACCACCTTGACTGGCCCTGCCCCCATCTATTCTCTGCCTCCCGAGTCCCTGCTGATGGGGAGGGAATGGAGATTTTGCAGTAACCTTCCCCTGCCACGCCCACAAAGCCACTCCCACAGAACCGGTAGTAAAAAAATTTGGATCCCACCACTGGATCAAGGCCATCACTGTTTTCCAAATATAGAGGACTGTAGGAGATTTTCTGTGGTTAGTTATTGATCTTGAATCTTTTTCTAGGACTCTCCCTTGCAGACATTTTCCAATTGTTTTCCTTGAGCTCCATGGGTGTTGCTCTAGGATTTCAGCCTGCGTGTCTTATAACCTCAGTATATTTCAATTGCAGATAGAAAATGAGACAGCCTTTGGAATAGCCATTTTGCCCCTCTTGAGAATGATGGGTGTCAAAGTGCTTGATGGTCTGGAGGGAGTCTCTCTATGTTTTCCTTACTTTTATTAGCAAGTGAACGGGTGTGTCTGGTATTGAAGGTATGCTGCTTTTGGGCAGGGGAAGAGGGCAGGTGTACTGAATGTCACACCTTCAAAGGCTACTAAGATGCTTGGGGGCTCCTATTGCAAATGGCCTTTGGGTATGCAAAAGCAGTCCTTACTGTGGGCAAGGTGCTTTGGAAGTCAAGCTGTCCCAACTTATCCTGCAGCAGCTCTTTTCTTTGGTCAGGAGGCAAGGACAGAGCCATGGTACAACTTAAGTGCTCAAGACATCCAGCCAATATATGGCAGCCACAGAACGCCTGACAGGGGCTGGGTGCGGACACGGTGCTGCCTGCAAGAAGCCTGGTGTGGGGGAAGCTCCTTGCTGCTGGAGGGGGCTATCCTGCCCAAGGTTGATCATGTCACAACCAGGTGAGTGCTGATGGGAGGGGGGAGTGCAAAATCACAGGTAGAGTTTCTGCCTTTCTCAAACCTGATACTCTCCAATTGGGAATTACAAGATCCCTGAGGCCTTTCTCTCTCTTTCTGGGCACTTCTCCCTCCTACAAGATCCCCTTAGCTCAGGGAGGCAGTTCGCAAAAACAAAGGTCTCTGCCAGCTGAGGGCCAAGGGGGATGAAAAACCATTTTTCTGCATCCAGTCAGCAAATAGCTATGATTGTGGCTTGTGGAAGAGATGCCATCTCCACAGCTGCACAGTCCTTGAAGAAAGGAAGTTCAAGGGCAGCATCTCCTTGGCTGCCATCCTCTTTCTGGGCTCTAAAAATGAAACATTTCCAATTCAGTTTCTACATTCAATTATGACCAGTGGTTATGATGTTGAAAACATGTGAGGGAGACCAGATACCTATCTGTTGCCTTCCCTCAGAGCCCCAAAGGCCTGCTTGTGATTTCCTCTAGAAACTCAAAGGCTTCTCCTCTAGGTGCTCTTTGAAGCCTAACTCTGTGGGACTGCAAAACACAAGGTGAGCCAATGAATGTCAGGGTTCCAAGTAACCCCCCCCCCCCCCCAAGGAAGACTCTGAGGCTGGAGTCTTTCCCACATAAGATATTGTGGCAGGCCTGAAGGCCCAATGGGAAAGATGACTTCCAGGCCTGACAACGCCATTAAACAGACTCCTCACTTTGGGCTTCTTTTAACTCTTAGAGATGGTGATGGAGAGAGTGACCTCAGGGATGGTGTAGCTAAGCAGAATCCTCCAGAGATGCCTTGTCTGCGTAAGCCTGAGCCTGAGTGAAGGCACGGAGATGAGTCTGCTGCAACAACCGTTATTCACAACAACTAACAATGAACAAACACTTGTAGCCTGACAGCTCTTTTATATGCGAGCTGTCAGACCATTTAACCAATGGGAAACCTGCTATGCTCCCGCCAGACTCATGTCTTGCTTGCTTGACATCTGCAGTCGTAGGCGTGAGGACTTAGCATTGTCCTTTCTCCAAAGTGTAGCATTTTCAGGACAGCAATGCAATGAACCATGTAGGCCGAGTATGATAACCAAGGGGGCTGCTGAATCATTTTTCTGATTATAAATGGTCTCTTGCTGGAGGAACTTTTGATATATATGTGCACACCCCTACTTCAGACTGCAGAAGAGTTGTGCTCTCCAGTTTGTCTTTGGGCTTCTCTCTTTGCTTCCAACTAGCCGAGTCTGCTTTAAATTGGCAAACATGATTGATGACTGCTCAAAGAGAAATAATACGCCAGTGTAGTCGAGGGCAGGACTGCCTTTTTAGAGCCGCTGATCCCACCGTTTTTTTGAGAGCAAAAAGAACTTTACACAGGCAGGAGAAGGTGCATCTCATTTTACACACTTACGACTATAATCCTCCACTAAAAATCACAACTGAACCCCAAAAGTTTCATTCCTAAGCCAAGAGTTGTTAAGTGAGTTTTGCCTCATTTTATGATCTTTTTTAAGTGAATCACTGCAGTTGTTAAGTGAATCATGAATCATTGTGTGAATCTGACTTCCCCCTTGGTTTAAAGACAAATCAATTAAATGTTGGAAATGCCACCAGATGCCGGGGTCATATTAACATATGTGGTGGACATGTAGAGAAGCAAAAAAATACTGGGCAAAGATTCGAATGTGGTTGGAGAAGATGATGCAGCAACATGTTGATTTAAAACCTGAATTGTTTTTGTTGGGTATTCTACCAGTGAAATACAGTAAAGAAAATGTATATTTGATTATTCATGTAATAACTGCCGCTAGAATTGTATTTGCACAAAATTGGAAAGCTGGAGAAATCCCTATAGAGGAAAACGTGACTAAGAAAATATTAGAATGTGCAGAAATAGTAATTAAAGGAAAGGAAGAATCTGATTATTATAATATATGGGGGTTATTTTATCTTTGGTTAGAAAATGAATATGGACAAAAAGTATTATAAAATAAAAATAAATTAGAAAGAGAAATGTTATAACAGGAAATATGTTAAGTTTTAATGTTAAGATAAGATAGATAGATAGATAGATAGATAGAGAGAGAGAGAGAGAGAGAGAGAGACTGCTTGTTGAAAGGCAGCTGGGGAAGGTTCCAAATGGTGATCACGTGACTGTGAGAACATGTAATTGTCATAAATACATTCCAGCTGCCGAGCCCCTGAATTTTGATCAGGTGACTACAGGAGAGGCTGCAATGGTCCCCAGTGCCCTGTAACTTCAGAGGTCACTAAGTGGAAGGTTGTAAGTCGAGGACTACCTGTATTCCAACAACTAGAAAAAGTGAAGAATTCATATGTTTCACCCTTTCTGAGGCTTAAGGGAGAGGCAGTCAATCCTTAGAAGAGCTGGGCTGCCCTGGGGCCCATTGCCTGGATTCCTCACTGGTGGAGCTGGCTCAGGTCCAGTATGCTGCAGCTCTGGCTCTCCATCAGCAACCTGGTAATCAGAATTAGGGTGGCAGCAGGCGGAGGAGGGGAAGTGGTGGGACCGGTTGTTTGGAAGTGAGGAGAGGAAGCCACTTTCCTTATCGGCCGTGACCCATCAAAGTATGGAGGCACAAAGACAACATTGGAGCAGAAGTTTCCCCAGGCCTTCTGAAGGAAGGAATCACAAGGCAAGCAAAGGAAAACTATATACTTAGTTGTGCTTTGCCTCCTTAGTCACAAAATGCCCATACTCTCTTGCTTTTATCAAGCAGTCAAAAAAGTGTCTCCGTCAGGTATTATTTTGCTTCTGTGCCAGTGTGCATCCAGGCTGAAACAAACCCTAGAACAGGGATGGCTAACCTCTTTCCCATCGTGTGCCAAAAGCTGGGGGGAGCTCAGGGGGGTCATGCATGGGTATGCCCACCTCCCGCCTGCATGCACGGGCGACCCTGCCCCCGCGCATGTGTGAGCGACCCCCACCCTCCCCCTACTTTTGGCACGTGATAGACCCGTTTTTCGCTCTCCTCAGGCTCCAGAGGCTTTCTAGGAGCCTGGGGAGGGTGAAAACAGCCTCCCCATCCCCCCCAGAAGCCTTCAGGAGGGAGAAGAATGGCCCAATGTGCAAACCGGAAGTCCCTTTCTGAACTTCTGGTTTGCGTGTTGGGTTGTTTTTCACCCTCACGAGGCTTCAGGAAAGCCTCTGGAGGGCGGAAAATGGCTGAAAATGAAGGCCGAAGTCAGTTGGCCGGTATACACATGTGCGCTGGAACTGACAGGGCAAAGCCTCGTGTGCCCTAACAAATGGCTCCGCATGCCACCTGTGGCACATGTGCCATAGGTTCGCCATCACGGCCCTAGAATGCCAGGTGTTTCGGAGAGGTTTCTGTAGATTTCTCTTCACTGACCCTGCACATTTTGAAGGGGCCCTGATCACAAAGAACAAACAGATGGAGCCACCCCCGAGAGAGATGGTTTTCCCATTGTTTTCCTCATGCGTTTTTAGACTCTGTTGAGAAACATTCTTTTGCGATGTTGCCTGGGCTGCCCTTCATCCCTTGAATTGGCTGTACGCATGGTCCTAGCCAAGCCCCTGGGCCACCTGCTGAGAAAGAGACTCTTGGGTTGCCTTGAGTTTACAAGACCAGGGTGTGTTCTGTGGAGTTTCTGGCAGCTGAACAAAGAATCTGGGGTGTTCTCTGTGGAGAATGTCTCATTCCCTCTCTCCCTCAAATCGCTTTTTGGTCCAGGAGGCCTCAGGCTGAGAGTCTGTTCTTGTTCTGAAGAGAGGATAAAATTGGATTAGATCTCATTCTGTGGGGATCCCAGGATAGATTTGATCATAGGAGGTGGGGCTGACATGGATAACGAAAACAAGAAAAATAAGAAACATGAACTGATTTGATCATATGTGGAGTGGAGAAATTGGCATGGCCAGGAATAGGTGAACTCCCTCATAAAACACAGCAGCAACTGCAGCAGTTTCCATATTTTTTAAATCAATATTTATTAACTTTATCTTATATAAAATACAAACAGAAGTAAAGATAATAGGAAAATGGGGAGAGAACAAGAAAGGAGAAAGAAATAAAAAATAGGAACTTCCAAGTCAGTAAAGTACAAACAGAATTACTACCGCAACTTTTTTACTTATACCTAATTAGTGGGAATCTTTCCTTTTTTGCACATACAGGATTCTCGCTGCAATCAACATATATAATAAAGTTCCAATTTCCCCCCAGGTCTTTAGCAACAGCAGCAGTTTCAAAAAATTGCTGTACTTCTGTACTACTCCTTTAATCTGGTGGAGGAGACATAGACCCAATTCCTGGTGGAGAGAGACCTAACGAGGGAGAGGGAGAGAGAGAGAATGAACAGCAGCTGTCCAGTGAAAATTTGGAGTGGCCATATTTTAGGGCAATAAAAAATGAGGATGTTTTAATTAAAACTCCAGAAAGTACTGGGTGGAATCATCAAGGTTTCTACAGTATATAGGCAAAATAAAGGAATGTGTCTCAAAGAGCTTAATGTCCAAGGGTGAACCAACAGTTTGGTGTGGTTGTTACAAAGCATATTTAAGGTGTTGACTAGGATCTATAAAGCCCTAGATGGCATGGAGCTACGGAACCATCTTCCATACAGTGGCCTTTTTAATTTCAGCTCCCTGCTTCAGCATGGTCAACTTTGAGGCCCATGGGAAGGCATAACCACTTGGCCCGTTCCTTCATTGTTCATCTGAGTCCGTTCTGTTATCCTGTCCCTTGTGCAAAGTGGGGCAGGTGGGGTAGAGGTCATTGGCCTGGGCCTTGAAGATCTTTTCATTTTCAGATGGCGCTATGCTTCCTCATGGCCCAGAGTTGGCAGTGACGGTGTATTCTCTGTCTTTTTCCCTGTCTGGGGCTTGGGGGTTACCAGGCTATTCTCATTCCAGATGCCAGCACCCTCACGGTTATTCCTGGTCTTGATTTTTAAACACGAGTCCCATTTCCATGACACGGCTCTGACGCCTTTGCTCACCACCCGAGTATCATGGTCACACCCTGACAGCGGGACATCTACTTTATCAGGTAAGGCCTTTTGCCTTGAGGACTCCTTGCATGGATGCTTACAGCGTTCTTGAAGTGGCAGATGTGACTTCCAGGTTTTGCTGGCTCATTTCTCTTTCCCCTGCTCTGTTGGATGTTTCTTCCACAGGAGAATCGACACGACACACACCCTCCTTGCTTCACACACCTCCTCCCGACCTCGCCCGGCTACTCCGAGGATGCGAACAGGGTGCGGAACATGGCTGGCAAAATCGGTGAGCGAATACTAAATGTGAAGGATGTTGTCTCTGCTCATTTTCTCCAATGAAACTCTCTCATATGTGGCAGCGGCTACTTATTGTTACTATTCTCTCCCCTTGTTTTGTGGCATTATATCATATGCTCCCCTGTAGAGAGGAGCCTGCTGTCATCTTTACCCATTCAGCACCACACATGTGGATGATGGAAAGAAGGGTCAAAAGGTTAGCTTTTGTGCCTGGCTGGCAGAAGCATCGTGGACAGTCAGGATGGACTTAGTAATAGCACGCCAGCCACCATGTTTCACCTTTCCCATTACTCCCTTGCTAGGTGCTATGAATTAGAGCTCCAGAATTGCTTCCTAGATGAGCTCTCCCTCACTGTGTCCCGTCATCATCCTGGACAGGAGGAGATGCCCTTCACTTGCCGCCTGGGCAAGATCTGGGTGAGGAAATTGTGGAAAGTAATTGGGAATTGCTATGAATAGCTTCCAAAGCGGGGGTGGGTGGGTCAACTACTTTCCATTAGTTATCTGTTCTGACCCCCTCCTCCGTCCAGTAATGAATGCCCAGACAAGCGTAACTGGAATTCCACAGCACTTTATTAGCAAGAAACATAAATCTTGGTGGCTGAAAGCCCAAGCATAACAAACAGATAAGAACCTTGGCAGCAACTCAGACTTCGACAGAGACAGATAACAGCTTCTCCAGCGTTAAGAATGAAGTTGAATCCTGCAAATCAGACTCCTCCTAGAGTCTCTCCTTAAATACAATCTTGAAAGGAGCCTAATTACAACTACCTGGGTTCAATTATCTTTTGTAACTGCGTAGCTCTTCTCTCTGTCAATCTTCCCGGCGTTGCCGGGCATCCAGGACCATCTCCCTTGTCTCCTCATCACGACTCTAAGGCCTGACGTCAGGAGCACACTCCCTTCGGTTCTCACCGCTGCTCCATGCCTCAGGCGCCTTTGCGCCCTGCTCAGAGTCGGAACCCTGTCCAGGGTCCTCCACCTCTTCCAGAGCCGACTCATAAGGCCCCTTGCTGTCGGAGTCTGTTTGCAGCTCCAACTACTCCTGCTGGGCCACAACAGTCATGCAATATGGCTGGGGAGATACTCCACAATCTGGGCCCTTGTTCTTTAAACCAGCAGTTGCTTCACAGCAGGCTTTTGCTTCTCATCAAAGTGGCTGAAAAGTTGCCATCCCAGCTGCTTTGTCCAGTACACTCCTTCCTTCTTGGTGTTTGTACCAAAGTTATTTTCTCTTACGTTTGTGGAGTCTGGTCAATGCCACCAGATGCTCTTCAGACTTTAATCCCTTCATTGCCTCCCCCCTTCTCCCCCATCAGTGCAAAACATGCCAGATCCTGCAAGCACTTATTCTGAGAACAGACCTGGGGGCAAAGATTACTTGATCCAGGCTACCCAAGGGCCCCTTTTTACCCCTTAATTTCCTCATTGCTTTCCAGTCCTCTGCTATGAATCTGTCCAATTGTTTGGTGATCCTTTCCCTCCCTTTTATGACTACCTTGGTGGTTATAAGAACTGTGGTGGTACAGTGGTTAGAGTGCAGTACTGCAAGCTACTTCTGCTTACTGCTGGCTGCCTGCAATTTGGGCTGTTCAAATCCCACCAGGCTCAAGGTTGACTCAGCCTTCCATCCTTCCGAGGTGGGCAAAATGAGGACCCAGACTGTTGCTGACTCTGTAAACAGCTCAGAGGGCTGTAAAGCAGTATATAAGTCTAAGTGCTATTGCTATTATGCTTTTCCTTATAGGTGCTGGATGCTGCCTCCCTACGCTCCCTGCCCACTTTCAATGCTACCAGTTCCATGTTGCCCATGGATACCTCCCATGTCCACTGGCACCGGCCTTCAGCTGAACATCTCTTTGTCAGTCTCACCTTGAGCTGGACTTACCCTCCCAGCAAGGCTACCTGCTTCCGTGTGCATCACCGGAGCGGGTCATGCGTCAGAGACTCTGAACCACCTCTTCTCCTGCTTGGGGAAGCTCACGCCTGCCTGTACCGCGTGACTCAGCTGGCAGTGCCTAACCCACAAACTGTGTCCTCATGCCGCCTGGAGTTTCTGGTGGAGCCGGTTCCTAATGATGGGAGCAACATTGATCCTGCCATGTGGGGAAAACTCATCTTTGTGTACTCGAACCCAAAGCTACCAGAGACCACTGCCACACTTTCTCCACACCCACACCCAGGCCCATGACCATAACATAGTCTTGGTTTTTGATGGGTAAAGCTTCTGTCTAAGAGGTGTGCAAGGGGACATCCTTTTAATAAAGCCTCTTTGTTGCTTTCATTAGAGTTATTATTTCTTTGCCCAGGACACGGTCCTGTCGTCTCACAGAATTGACATTCAGGAGCCAAAGATACTTGGAGGTACACGGCCCCTGTGTCCTTGGCAGGGAATAAATGCTCAAAATGGATTTCTTAATGGACAGCCTAGCCTACAGGCCTTGCTTTTAAAATATAAACATTCGTTCACTGCACAAATAGTGTCGTTAAGATGAAAACAAGGTGGAAGTTGTCAAATCCGCTGATTCCAGTCATCCCTTTAATGAACATAGAAGGAAAAATCATTGGTTCTCATCAACGGAGAGCTTTATTCTCAAATGACATAGAGTGGTAACTTTTGGAAGTCTAGGGATGAGTCCAGTGTCACAACTGGAGAACATTTCACTTTCTTAATAAATAACCAATACTACAGAACTGTGTTCCCCATCCTCAGTAACTTTAAGATGGGTGGACTTCAACATCTAGAATTCCCTAGCCGGCATGGATTCTGCATTTCTGCATAGTTGACCCAGGAGCCCTTAAACTTGGGGTGTTTCCTCTCAACCCCTAGAAACCACCTCCCAGCAACTCTTCTCAGCTCCATTGTTGTTGCCTGCAAATAATGATAAGGAAAGATGGCAGAGACACGCCTGGACATTTCATTATGCATCCCTATATATGGAAGTGGGTTGGGAGCTGGTGCACAATGCAGCATTCTTTTGCCATGGAATCTGCTTGGGTTGTGGTCATAACGGGACTACTGCAATCAATAGGGATTTGTTGTAAGGGATGCACGGTAATTTGCAGCTCAGTACTGAATGCAGTTCTCAATGTGTAAAGGCTAAATAAGTACATTGTGAGACCTGTTATTTCTTCAATGGGATTATTCCTATGGTTCCCTGAATGTAAAGGTCAAATGCTGGATTTTTACTGTGCTGCTGCGGAAGCAAACTTGCTAACTTTTAAATTCTTATTCAATTTCATATTCATAACTGCGTTGTGCTTCCGTGGCGTTTGTTGCGATTGCCGCAGCTATTAATAATGTTGCAGTAAAATTTCTGTCTTGAATTTATCCTCTTTTCATAGATACTCAAAAAAAATTGCGTTTCCTTCCCTAGGATTATTAGGAGAGCATACAAAATCCAAAATCTAAAAATACCAACAGCATTTTTGTGCACTTTGGAGTTTGGCTTTACAGAAAAGAAAGAGTGCCATAGAGTTCAAAGTTTTGCTTAATGATCAGCTCCTTCTCTCCGGGGGCAAAACAGCAATTTAAAATTTTAAATAAAGTTCTTAATTTTTTCCTTTTCCCTTGTGGAAAGTGGTGGAGACCAATCTCCTGATTTAGCGGAAATTAAAAGTGGGGCTATGTAAAGAAAACAGGCGCCTGCCTGTATGCAGAGCAAAACACGAGTTGCAAGTGACACGGAGCAGCTGCACTGCCGAGGCACGGAGGGCAAAAAGGGGCCACTGAGCTTTGCGGACCATTGCAGCGTTCAGAATTAACGTTAACCTAGTCATTGCACTTCCAGAATGTTGTACAATTTTTGTTCCGGTCCCTTGGCCTCTTTGGCAAGAGCTGACAATACTATTTGTTTCAGAAGAAAACTCTCAGCTGAAATGATTTGTTGTGGCTTGCTTTGGTTGCGTGCTTGGCTCTGCTGCAGGTTAGGCGGGGAGATTTATAGGAAGCTGTGTCTGATCTGAATGAGAAGGAGGCTGAATGGGAAGCTCCCACACTTACCGCACCACGGTGGCAGCTGTAATTTCTTCCCCCCTTTGTTGTAATTGGAATACTTTTTAGTTCCTCATTCTGCCCCGTAGATGGGCGAACACCTGGGAGAAGACCCTGGTCAACCATGTCTGGGTTGCTGCCAAGAAGACTACAGGGACGGGTCCATGGAGTTGAGCTCAGTTTGAAGCGGGTGTTGCCTTTAAACCAGTGCTTCTCAACCTTGGCCCACCTGAAGATGCGTGGACTTCAACTCCCAGAATTCCCCAGCCAGCAGATTCTGGGAGTTGAAGTCCACGCATCTTCAGATGATCAAGGTTGAGAAGCACTGCTTTAAACTCTTACGGGAGGGCCAGAGAATGGATCATGCGATCTCCCGCTTCTCCTCCTGGACCAGTCTGTTCTGGGTGATGTGGGGGAGTCCCTCTCGTCCTGCTTTGCGCAAAAACCACCCTTTCTGAATTCCTGATGCAGCGCTGGCAAGAGAATTGATAGCAGCAATTATTCCTTCGCAGTCTGGCATGCAGGCAATTAGCAGCTGGGAGTTTGGCCAAGCACGGCACACATGGGGATCTCGGCTCTTTGCTGCACAGGCCTGTCTCCACATGTGGCCACGGCTCAAGGCAAAGGAAATTGATACAGCGACATTTACGCTGCCGGTGCTGGTCAGATGGGCATGACTGCAACGAGAGCAAGAAATTGACATTTTGAAAAATGTCGGCCCTGGCATAGGGATGGACCCATGACATTTTCTCTCTTGGTTTTGGGTTTTTGCTCTTTTTAACTTTTATGCACCAGGGCGCCCACGTTGCTCAGCTGTAGCCCTTATTTCAGGCAATGAAGACACAGTTGTTTTTTTTAATCTCTAATGTTTCCTCTTTCCTGTCCTCTCCCTCCAGTGGCACATCTTCATTAATTGATGGAGGTGGTATTTATGATGAGAAGTTCTTGTACAAATCCACTGGGTCTGTTGGGGGGACGTGGATGACAGTCTTCTCCGTGTACTTGGGTTCTGAGTATTTATTTTTAAAGTACAATTCTCATTTAGCTCTCCACTAACCATGCCGACTGGAGGTGGTGGGCAGTGAACTCTGATACAGAAATCTGCTAAGAGTTTCCATCCTCCATTTCTACAGCCCCATCTGAGTATTTCCTTTACACCTGCTCTTTCTACTCTGATAAGCATTCAAGGCACCTAAAAATGTCCCTTTAAAGGGCTTGTCCTGCAGAGCCGCATAGCTGAACAAATGGGCAAGGAAAGAATTGGCTTCCTTAGCCATCAGTCTCGGCTCCTGAGATTGGGCCCAGTAACAGATCACTACTGCTGATGTTCTCCATATAAGGTGATGTGTGATCTTTTTAACTTGCACCAGTTAGTTTTCTAGCCCGATTTTGCATGACTTGCAACTTCCAGGCATTTCCAGAGGGATCGGAATTGATCCAGACTGAGATGATTTCCATACGAAGACAGAATTGCAGCTGGAGGTCAGGGGTGTCTGCAGGGCAAGGGTGAGGTCATACCACATACAACAGAGAGGAGGGTTTCAATTGTGTAGTTGTGGTTGCCATTACCACCCAGCTAACCCCATCCTCCTAATTTTTTCAGATACTTAGGTGGCGGTGACAGAAATGATAGGAGTCTCAGGTGTAGAAGGAAATAAATGCTATTTATGGGAACTATATAATTCAGTCAACATATAACCTCCTGATCGATGCAAAGTCCTTTGCTATGAAGGGATACAAAATTTTATGAATCCTTTTGAAGGAGCTGCACTTGTGAACCAGCAGGATGCTGGCAGGGCAATGAGTCTGGGGCTGCCCAATGCCTTTACCCACCTATCTTGGACATCGGCAGCAGACACAGAGGAAGCATGGGATGTGGTATGGTGTGTGTGAGATCCCAGACCACTGGCCCTGGTGTACAAGCCTAATGGGGGGGGGGGGGGGAGAGATGTTGTTTCTCTTTATTCAGCAAATGCAAGCAAGGTCATTTCCCTGATAGGCAAATAGGATTTTCTCAATCCAAGAGAATTAGTGTGCCCAATATCTCTTCTAGTCCCGCTTTCCTGTATCTAGTCTTGGTCTTCTGCCCTAATTAGGTTAGGCGAGCTCAATATAGTTGCAAAAACAGTATCAATCCAGTGCTTAGAAGTGGGATTTCTAAAAGGCATCCCATCTAAAAGGGATTTCACATATGCCCGATGTTTTGGAGCATCTAATCAGTGCTTCTCCGCTCTGTCCAGCCCAAGACGGTTGCCGTAAAATTAGCAAAATGGGTTGGGTCAAAGCTGAGCCAATGACCTGAATTGGATTGAAGGGAAGGGAAAAGGATGCAGCAAGACGATTGGGTGGCCTTGAAAAGTTAGCCAGAAATGTTCTTCAGGATGTTAGTAGTTTGGGCGCATGAACCAATCTTCTGCAAGATTTCTTGTACTGCCTTACTAGGAAAGAATTGTTTTCTGTCCCTGGTTTTCTCCTGTCTGGGATTTTTTATCATACATCCTCCTCTTCCTAGAGCCAGAATGGGACAACTTGCTACGGCCAACTTGCCATAGGTAACTCACGGCCAATTCGCTGCAGGACAACTCGGCATGGGACAATTCAACGATTCAATTTAATTATTTAAAACAAATTATTTTAATTTTGATCATGCACATTTCCATTTTGTCCCACCTTTGGCATCCTTTCTTTAATGATTCTACTCTACTATGTCTTGGCTATTAGTGTTAACTCTTGTCCCGTGGTGAATTGGCCATGGCAAGTTGTCTGTGATGAGTTGTCATAGACCCTCCTAGAGCAGCCTGTATTTTGCAAATTCCCAGCTTCCTTCCCGTTTGCACCCTTCACCACATTCAACCACCTCCCAATCAAAATCTTGAGCCATCCTCATTGAAGAAAGAAACCTTTATTAATAAATAATAATAGTAATAATAATAAATACTGTTTATTTGAATGGTCACACTTTTGAAGCATATAGAATGGGGTGGGTAGCTGATGCTCCCAGGGTGGGAGAGGGAGTAGCAAATGGGAGGGGTGGGTTGTACAAGGGGGCAGGAGTGGCAAAGGTGGGGCTATATACAACGGGAATAGAAAAGGAGGATCATCTGGTTGCTGGCATGTCAGGAGCTTTAATGCTGAATAGAAAGTGAGGTTTCATGAGATGACTAAGCCAAGGGGAGGTCAGAAGCAGGGAGGAGGCCCTGAGTCCATCTGGCTCTGGGGTGGGGTGGGCGGGTAATGGGACATGCACTCCTCCCATGAAGGGCTGTGGGCAGGGAGGAAACCCTGGGCGGCAGCGGCGGCGGTGGCAGCATCAGCGGCGGTGGTGCAGCTTGGTTTGTGTAGCAAAACGGTTCTTTCTCCGAATGCCCTGGTGCCCAGACTGGCCCCCTCCCCAGCTGGGGGCTATGCTGCTATCCCTTGCCAGCCACACAGTCCTTGAGGAAATGCTTGCCCAGCACCCTGGCTTCAGTGTGATGGAGGGGGAGGCGTTTCTCGGCCCTCCGGAGCAAGATGGGAGGTTCTGGGGGAGACCTGGAGATCTCGGATGTTCTCAGCTCTGAGTTCAGCCAGGCCTCCCCCAAGGACAGCTGCCGGGGTGGAGCTGGCTGCCTTGTGGGCCGATGGGAGCCGGGATCCTCAGGGGGAGAGGAAAGTGCAACTTCTTCAAAGAAACCCCCCTTGAAAACCTGGGGTGCCCATCCACCGGCGTACCCCAGAAGCCCTCAGCCTGGCCCTACACCGTACAGGAATCCAAGGCTTGCCGACTTGACCAACGGATGAACCAGCTAAGCGCGAAAACACTGGGAACTTCTGGGATGCAAGAAGCAGGACGGCTAGCCCTGCCGGGCGCTCATGGCGTCGTCTGCGGTCTGGAAGGGCCGCAGGTCTTCAGGAGGGCTGGAAGGAAGACGTGATGGCCTGGGGCCTGCAGATTCCAGTCTGTGTCAGTACCTGTCCCTCCTGGTCCCATGGTCTGCAGCGGGGAGGAGCAGGGCACGGGTCTCCTGATGCGGACAGCATTATGGAGTCTGCGTGGGGCTGCCCTGCCGTCCATCTGTCCGGGCAGACTGTCAGTAGTTGCGCTCCGGCTGGCCTGTCGCTTGGGGCGCATGTGTGGACAGAAGGGGGCTTTCACTCAGTCGCTTGGCTTGTTAGTTTTGTAATTGTTTGTTGCTTTGCTTTAAAAAAAAATGTTTTGTGCCCTTCCTGGTCCCAGAAGGAAACAGCTGAAGGTTTCACTAAAACAGAAAACAAAGGCAGAATGTTCTATGGAGCAACCTGCAGGCTGTGGCCTGGGGGGGAAACGGGACAGGGGGAGAAGGCAGGGAAGCGCTTTCCGCTCTCTCTGTGTGTGCTGGTCCAAAATGTTAGATTTGGGAAGTGGGACTCCCAAGTATCTTTAAGCTCTGCAGGCCCCTTTTGTACATAGTTGTGGGCCCATTTTGCTCAGCAAAATCAGGGATGAGGAAAGTTACCCAAGCCCAGCATAGAACTGGTAGCTAGCATTGTGGAAGGAAGCTGGGATTGCTGGGCCCCACCCAGGGCCCGAACCCAGTCAGTTCCCTCAAAGACCTACATGCTAGAGGAGGGGACCTGTGGCGTCTCCTACCCGCTGCACGTTCTCCAGAATACCCCCCCATCTGTACCAAGGCCAGCATAGCAGTCATTTCCCTCACTCATTTCCCAATGGGAAGAGGGGAACTCAGTTTCTCTCCCCTTGCAAGAGAGGGAGAAAGATGCCCATCTGATTGACACAGGGCCTGTGTGTCCCCTATGGGAAGGATCTGGGCTACTGCCCGCCTGGCACTTTTGCCCTGCCTTTGGTGTGAGGGAGAAGAAGGGCCACTGCACCTGAGTGGGATGGTATCCTGAGTTCCTTTGGCCAGAGCCTCTCCTTTAGCTGTGTGAGAGCAGAAATGATGCAGGAAGCCTCACAGGGGCCTCCTCCAATAGTATCCCAAAGGCTGTCATGGGACTTGATCTAACAGGAGAACTCAAGACACTGGGAGGCTCTACAGGAGGCAGGGGACTTCCTTGAGGTTATCCTGTTGGGGTGGATGTGTGTGTGTGTGAGTCTTTGTGTGGTAAAAGCAGGCCCCTGTTCCAGCTCCCTGGCTGGCTGCTTTGCAAAAATGACACAAACGTGGCCATTACACCATCAGAGACAAGTGGGAAGAGAGGCATGGCAGGCGGCTTGAGGTAAAGAGATGGGTGATTTAGGCTGCCGAGGGCCAGCAGCAAGGGGACAGGGGCCCATGTCCACGGGGTTTTGGCTGGATTTCTAAGGAGCAGTCAGTGTTACTACTGTGAGGAGGGTCTGGGTCTGTCTTGCTAGTAGGGAGTGAAGCGGCTGTACCCTCCTCGGTATAGACTAGCCTGCAACATCAAAGACGGAGAAAAAGCCAATCAGTATAAAGGAGAGGCACAGCCCATCCCTGCCCTGTCCTTGGAGCCAATATGGGGCTGGGCACTGAGGCTGGCAGAGAACTTCTTCTGAGGAGATGGGAGCAGTGGGGGGGGGGGGAGAAGTAAAGGGTGGGTGGTTGGACTCAACCTCCCAGAATGCAAAGCTGCCTTGGAGCAGACTTCACCGGAAAACCATCCAGACGGATAAGGCAGGTATGGATTTTAAAAAAGGAAAGGAAAGTAAAATGGTGCTTTGGGGGCAGGTGGCCTAGCACTTTGCTAAGAATCCTTCCATGGGTAAAGGAAGCAAAGGCCTTGCAGAACCCTGCCTCAATTTCCCTTAATCTAGACAGATGCCTCCCTCTCAGTATTCTCCTCCTTCTGAGGGTTGAGGGGGAAATAACAAGGGTTTTGTTATTTGTTAACTAACAGTTAGTTTGTATTTTAATCTGGTTTATATTCTTTCTTTTAAAGTGATGTTAAAGATTTATTAGCTTTCAACATTCCTAAACTGATAAACAAGCTGGAGACTAGCTCCAGATAAGAAAAGTTTGTTAGTACAAATTGGGGTCTGGCTTATTTCTTGTGAACCCTAAACAACCTTTCTCCTTACAATTTATTCCCCCTGAGACCTCATTTTAATAAACATGTATGCTATTGTCCTGTCCTGTCCAACTTTTCTCTTTCAGGTTTCTTTGTTATGTTAACTATAAAAGGGGATGTAAACTAAAGATCTGGGTTCCCTCTTTGAATGAGGAATCCCTTTTGTCTGAATATTCTGATAACTTGTAATAAAATGATCTTCCTGTCTCGGTTTGTCTCACTGGAAAATATGCACACTGAGGCACGAGCCTGAAAAAGCCACATTTGGCTATCAGGGTTCAATGCAAATCTGTGAGCTGGTGGAATTTCTCGTGGTTATCCCCAGGAAGGCCCTGATGGGCAAAGGTGATGACAGGGTGGCTTGAAATCTTTCTCCTCTTTGATGCTGCCTAGAGACCTGTTTACAAGGAGGCATCACTGCGGGAACCAGACGTGGAAGTGTGTTCAGAAACAGGAAGGATGGGGGAGGGGAGGTGGCTTTGGGGGGGGAGGGTCCCTGTGCACGCACACCTTGCTCAGCTCCAACCCACTTCCCTCCGTATCTGCTCCTTTAAGCCCTGCTTCTGAATGGAAGGTCCCTTACACCTGGGCAAGCTGCTGCTTGCTTCAGGTGGCTTTTAAGAAGGGCATCGCTTGCTCAGGAAACCATCCTTTCTATTCTGCACATCCCTGGCAATGAGGGCAACCAGGGCGAGGCCCAGCCCTAGACGTGTGCTGCTTCTCTAGGAGTCTTCCTGCTTAGGGTTTCTCTGGCCCTGGAGAGCTGATTAATAGGACGACAGCTGAGATCCGAGTGTCAATGTCCCCAGAGACATCCCAGATCTTTCTTCCTCTTTGCCCAAGGACCCAACCTGACCGCCCACATCCCACCTCCCCAAGGCCTGCATGGCTATGCACAAAGGGATAGAAGGCCCCATTCTTACCATGGTGCCGATGCTGTAGGTGGCAGCAGGGCCAATAGTGTGGTGGTAAGGGTCTGCAGCTGCATAAACTCTGCCGTAACTAGGAGCGAACACAGGGGGCAGCGTTAGAAACTGAGGAATCGCTGAGTTGCCAACCCTAAGTGTTCAAAAAACCATGAATCAGGCCCCAGGCATCATTAACTTTGCTTCAAATCATGATACACACAGAAGAAACGACAAGAAATGTTCACTGAGCTTTTAGCAAAGACCCCCGAGTGACTTTTCCCAAGTGGGTGTCCGCTAAATGTGCAAGGACCGTGATGGCGAACCTATGGCACGCATGCCCAAAATGGCACGTGGAGCCGTGTCGCCTGGCCTGTGAAGCGTTGCCTGTTCCTCATCTGGGTTGCTGGCGTTCCTGCGCGTACCACAATCACCTGGCCTTCGTGCCTGCGGCAGTGCTGGAAACTGGAAGAACTGGTTTTCCGTTTTCCGGTACAAGCATGCACGCTGGCCAGCTGATCGCCGTGTGCCTATGCATGGCAGTAGCCAGAAAAATAGCTAGATGGCACGCATGCATGCGCCACAAACCATCAGTTCATTTTCCAGTGCACGCATGCCCCCTGGGCAGCTTCACTTCCAGGTTGTGGCCCCGACAAGTGCATGCACACACTCCCTTTTTGGCACTCGGTGCCAAAAAGATTCGCCATCACAATGGTAGGACAGGAACTCCAGCCTTAAAGCCATGCCGCTTGGGAATGCCAGCGGTTGCTGTTGCAGCATTGTTTGGGAGATGCCAATTGGGGAAAGCGACCCAGTAGCGAATTGCTCCAACTCCCCGCCCCACAGAGACATCATTTCAAACTATAAGCATATCAAAAAGGAGAGGGTTAGAATTCAAAAACTACATTTATTATTGACAATCCTCATTCCCTTTTTTGCTGGGATTTAGTTTCGGAAGGGAGAAGGAAAGGACCGGCTTCAGGAGGAACAAGAAGGTCACTGTAAGGATGTCCTTTCCTAGAGAGATACTAATGCCCCCAAAATGTACAGGTTATCACTATAGCCTAAACAAGAAGTGGGCAAGCCTCCTTTGGAGAGTTGGGGGAAATTGGTAGGACAGGGCCCCCAACTGTGTAGTCTTATGATTGTCTCTTTGAGGTCTGCAAGGAATTTTGGATTTCTCCTTTAGTTCTGTGCATTTTGTACCTCCAAAAAAAAAAAAAAAAAAAAAAAAAAACCTACCTTAGTTCTGCTTTTCCGGTTGTGCAAACAGAGATTGTGGAGGTGTGATTTGCAGGGGAGAAAGTGTGTAACCCAGAAGCAGGGAAAGAGTATTTGTTTTCCCAGGAGGGAAGGAATAAAACCATTTGGCAGCCAAAGGACGTGGGGTAGAGTCATACCAGCTGCAGCTCTTCCACATTATCCTTGTTTAACTTCTTGTGTGCATCCTGCAATTCTATGAGGGCACACAGATCACTATTTATTTTAATCAAAGGAGGAGTAGGAGTGCCTGGGTGACTGGGTCGTGCTGATTAGAACTGGTTTTGTAAATAATTGTTTCCTGGCTGTGGATGAAGTTGGAGCAGATCTTTTGTCAATATCTTTAGTCAAAAAGGAAGAAATTATGTGAGGATTTTATGTGTGGGAGAAATGAATAAACAACCAACAGCTAAAATTTCCGAAACTCTTTGACCAACAACCTCAAGTGAAGAATGGAATTAATGTGAAGGTAGAAAAACTAACATTCTAAGAAGATTTTATCATAAGAATTCTTAGGATTTCTTTTCTGTAAATAATGTAACAGAAGGTAGCAGCGTCTAGCCAGTGCTGGCTGATTTTGAAAAGGCAAACAAGATTGGAACTTGTTATTCTCTGGATGGGAATTCCCAGGTTAGACTGAGAAATCAGAAAGACATTCTAGAATTGGGCACTGCTAATCCGCTTCTATACTGTTGCCAAGAAAACTATGTGAATGTCATAGAAATCATTGCTTCTGAGCAGTTTGGTTAAGATCAAAAAGCGTGTCCCGGAAAGGAAGCTTGAATCAACTTTTAATCTTGAAACAGCCCTGTATAGTAGGTAAGTACCAGAGTATTAACAATGACCTACTTTACAGGGCTGCAGTGCTATAGATGGGAACGGCTCTGCTGAAAGCATCACCATCTAAGACCACACATACATGTTCCTTGTCAGATGTGAATGTTCAATCTGATTGGCAAGACCCAGCTTGTCCCAATGCAAGTAATTGTGAGCCGTCTTTCAAGAGTAGAAACACGCAACACCCTCAATCCATCAGGAAGGCCACTTGCCTGGTCCCCTCCCTCCTATGTTCATTAAATGTGTTTTCTGACTTATCTCTTTGGTCAGTTGTTGGGCTTCATTTCACTATAAGCCAATGCCTCTATTCTAAGGGGAAACTGTGCCTGGTGGTGGGAAGGATCCTGCTTCCCTGGCCATCGGTTGCTGTCCTCCTGACCATTCAGCCCTGGGGGGCTGCAGGGGGGGCTGCTCCCTTCTGACCAGAAGTCTGGACCAGAAAAGCTATACTTTTTTTCTTTGTTTCCCAGAAGAACTGGTGAAACACTGACGTTTTTTAAAAAAGAAAGCTCACTAGTAGAATGATGAAAGGCTAAGCTTTTTTTTTTTTAAAAAAATAACTAGCTGATAACCTGGCATTGTCCAGGTATTTATTTATAGGGGGAAAATGTCTGGACCAAATGTAATTTGTAATGTAGGATTCCCCCCCCCCACCACCAGAGGGAGCATCCTTGTGGAGTACTGTGAAGCCGTTACCATGGCAACTCCACTGTGCTGTACAGTAGAAGCCATTTTAAATAACAACAGGCTGTATCTTAACAGAACACACACACCAAGGGGTGTTAGGGGTGTCTTACCCCCACAATATTTTTTTCCAGAGAGTAAGTCATCTGTGTACAAGTTTGGTTGAAATTGCTTGCGGCGTTCCAGAGTTATGCTGGAACACACACACACACATACACACACACAGCCATTTTTATTTATATAAATAGATTGGTGGAATGGGGAAACAAGGATCTTTTGGTTTTTGTTTAATTAGGTGAAATTTGCAAGAGTTGTGACTCCTTTCAACTGACTAGAAGAATGAGAAACCTGTGGTACTTTTCTTTTCTTCTGGTCCATTGGTCCAGACGCAAGGGAGGGGCTCATATTAAAAACGTTCCAATGGAAACCAGTATCCCAAAACATCCCCCGTGGAAAGAAAGTACTCAAGAAGTGGGAACACCGACCTTCCTGGGGGCGTGGCCTGTTGCCGAGGAGGGCTCCACCGAGCTCCTCAGAGATCTGGTCTGTATATCTAAATAAGATCATAGATAGCACCCCTTTTTGGCTAAGAAAGGGGCAGGGAGGATAGCTCCGTAGACTAGGGTCTATTCGTAAGCCACAGCCTTTTTCTTTTTTTTTGGCTTGGAAGAGATTAGATCCAGCCGAAGCGGAGCTTTTATCTCCGGCCAGTTCTTCTCAGCTGCCTTTTTTTTTTGGCAGCCCCAGACAGGCTAGCCCCCCCCAGGACAAAACAAAGTTTTCTCAAGCTAGATTTGATACGGGAGGGTACCACCCCTGTGAGATTTATGCTTTTATTACTATCTTAAATACCAGCACCATTCGTCTTAAAGACTTCTTTGTTTAAATAGACTTCAAAATGGCGATTTCTCTCCGTGGATGATTACTGGATGTACTTAGCCGGGTTTATCTTCCTGCAGACCGCTCCTTAACAAAATAAACTCTTTTTCTTTGGAAATAGAGGGGAGCGAAGCGCTGCTTACTTGTTTATTTATTATGGCACCCAGATCAAAGAAGCGTCTTGCTACAAATGTGTCTAAAGAATTTAAAGAATCTTTTTTGGAAACACAGCCTTTGTCTCCTACGCCCTCTACTGGAGAAGTTTTAACACAGGAATATCTCTTTAAAATACTTAATACCTTTAAGCAAGAAATTAAGGAATTTGTATTGCAACTTTATGATGATCTAAAATCTAAAGTTAATCAAATGAAGGTGAATACGTTTGCAGCCGTGTCTGCCCTGTCAGATTACTCTGCTGAAATAGAGAACAAATTGGAAAGTCTGGAGAAGGCTAATTTTAACTTGACCACCAATATTCAAATTTTACAAGAAAAAATTAAAAATAACGAAGAACAGCTTATGATGCTAAATTTTGATAGGAAGGCATTTTCAATAAGAGTCAGAGGATTCCGTGAAAAGGAGCAAGAGAATTTGAAACAGACCTTTGCTGAAGCCTTCAGCCATGCGCTGGGAAGCCCGGGATTTAACTTTGATGGGCAGATTCGGAAAATCTATCGCCAGAACTCATTGATAGCGGAACAGCGACAGCTCCCGAGGGACATAATTATACATTTCTCTACAAAAGAATCTAGAAACGCGATTGTGCAAAAGTTTCATAATAACAGTCTCCGAGTTGATGACCAGGACGTGATTGTCTTCAAAGATATACCTTTCCAGATGTTGAAAGCAAGAAGGGACTACACTTTTTTAACTAAAGAGCTTAGGAGTCAACAGATTCGATACAGATGGGAGGCCCCTGCCGGCATCACGGTTACATTTGAGAATCAAAGATTTCGTCTTAATTCTGTTTCGGAGGCTCAAGATTTCTATTGTAGGATTCTGAAGGCGGGACTTCCTGACGCGCTTGGAAGAGAGGAGAGACAAGCGGAAGGAGAAAGCAAACGGCTGGCCATGCGGCTGCAAGATGGAGGGGGTAGCCCCTCCTCCCTCGGAGAAGCAGAAGAACGCAGATCGAGAATTTAGATACTTCAAAAGACTTCCTAAAGTTGAGGACTGAATGGGGGTTTGAGACCTCTCTCCGGTAGAAAAAGTGGACTAATTTTTATCAGAAGGGAAAGCTGGGTGAAACTACTTTGAGCTAGATTCTAAAGTAACGTTAGCATAAATTTGATAGTGGTTAAAAGAATGCGGAATGATTTATGTTGTTTAAACTTTGTTAGATGGGACTATTTTAAAATAGAAGGTTAACTGACTCTTGCCGAAAGTATTATTTGAATATGATCCATGCTATTTAACTTTTATTTGAAGGGAAAGTTGGTTGTAATAGTTCTGAGTTATTTTTCAAATAAACGCTAGTATAAATTTGATAGTGGTAAATATTAGACAAGCAAGAGATGAGGGTAAAATGCATGTGAAATGAACTACGTTCTTTGAGGTAAATACCAGACAAGCAAGGGAAGAGGGCAAAATTTACGTTGTTTAAAGCTTATTAGAACAGGAAGCCGCTTGGGATTATCTTAAGATAACTGTAAAAAGAATGTGGAATGATTTATGTTGTTTAAACTTTGTTAGAAGCGACTACCTTAAAATAGAAGGTTAACTGACTCTTGCTGAAAGTATTATTGGAATATGTGGAATGATTCATGCTACAAATCGCTCTGAGTTATATCTTAAACAAATGGTAGTATAAATTTGATAGTGGTAAATATCAGACAAGTGGGGGATGAGGGTAAAATACATGTGGAATGAACTAAGTTATTTAAATCCTATTAGAAGGGGAAGTCGGTTGGAATTATCTTAAGATAGAAATTGATTCCTGTGTAAGGTAATATCTGATCTACGCTGCTTAACCTTACTAAGAAGGGGAAATCTGGTTAGATTATTTTGAATTATTGTTTGAAAAAGGGGTAAAGAAAGATCATTTACGTTGTTTAAATTTTACTAGAAGGGAAAGTTTGATTACTTGTCTGTAAAGTTATATTTGAATATATGGCATGATCCACGCTGCTTAAATCTTATTGGAAGGGATCATGAGGTTTAGGAAGGGAACGGGAGAGCCTACAGAAGGTCGGGGTAAATAGCAAAGAAGTAAGAGATGAGAATAAAACATAGATAGAATGATTTATACTATTTAAGCATAGATAAAGATGGGGGGCTGAGATCAACACAAAGAGTGGTTTCTTTTTTTTTCTTTTTTCTCTTTTCTCTTTTCTTTTTTTTTTCCTTTTTTTTTTCTTTCTCTGCTTTTCTTTTTTTTTTTTTTTGATATATTACTTTTATTTTTTAATCCATATGTATACAAGATATTTTAGATAGAAGGTAGTGCCAGGTGTGGGCCCTGGGAAGTCGGGAGGATTAGGGATGGGGATTGTGGGGGGTGGGGTGGGGGGGTGTTAACATAGTTTTAACAAGAACAAGAATGTATTTATATACGGTGGTTCTTTTTTTTTTTATTATTATTATTATTATTATTTTTCTTTTCCTTGGTTCATTTTACTTTTATCAGATCAAACAACACTCGAATAAAGGCATACACCAAGGAGGGAGGTAGAGGGAAGGAAGAGGGAGGAGTAAGGAAGGAGTAAGGGGAATGTAAGGAGTAAGGGGAATGTAAGGAGGGTGTCTGGGGAGTAAGGGGAGAAGGAAGGTTTGAGGAGAAAGGGAAGTAGGAGGGGAGTGTTAGAGGGAGAAAGGAAAGTTGGAGGGGGTAGATGGGGTGTATGGAGGAGGTGGGGTTGTGAATGATGAGTTGTGTTTCCTTTTTACTTGTTCGTTTTCCCTTTTTCTTTTTTTTTCTTTTTTTTCTTTTCTTATAGTAAATACCCTGTATATAAATGATTGCAAATGGAATGTGAAAATTGAATAAAATATTTTGAAAAAAAAAAAAAAAAAAAAAGAAGTGGGAACACCCACCATCTGGGGCTACGATAAATGCAGCCTGAAGTGAGCACCAGGCCACCGTCATGGCCAAAAAGGAGGAAAACTGGAGTTTGAAATCTGGAAAGGTTTTGTTTCCTGCAGGTTTCTACATGGAAGGCAAGCAATTAAAAGCTGCCATGTGGAAGAACCCTTAGTTTATAGCTTCCTTTCTTAATGAGAGTACGGCACACTTTTTATGATATCTCCCTATGAATTAATGCAACATATGTGCATTTTAAGTGGAACTGAACAGCTGAACACACACATTGCTTTACTGAGCATGATAATACAAATATAGAAAGCAGGAGAATGAAACATGTTTCTGAGCAGAATAAAATACCACTGATAAAAATGTACTGCTCTGCTAGTAATATTTCTTGCAATGGGTCAACTCCACCCCAGTTTTATCCCAATATTTCTTAGTTAAGCTCTTTATAATGTATTGTTTCTCATAATATTTTCGTGTCTTTCCTATTTATTTGCCCAGTTATTACTTTGTTGTGCATCTTTAACCTGCGTTTCATTAACAGCAGAATAATAATCTACCGCTAAACTAATTAAATGACAGTCATTTTTTTTAATAGGATGCTAAAACATGTAAAGGGAGTAGGATGATAAGACAATTGCATGTCAATAAATACCTGATTAAGAAAATAGTCTCTCCCACTTCCTAAATAGAGCTTCAGCAGCTACCACTGTAATAGCTGGGCCTGTGCTGCTTGGTTTTGTAGAAGTGCTGCTTGGTTTTGTAGAATTGTTTTGGCTTCAATAACTGCAGTGAAAAGGCCCCGCAGTGTGGAAAAGCAACTTTGCTTTGAATGAAATGTCTTTGGTGCATGATCAGAATTTCCTTGGAGTCCTGTGAAGTGACTTCTCCCAGAAAGTGTGCTCCAGCCCCTTATTTTGTGGAACCATGTTGAAAAAGCGCTTGGCTGAGTGAACAATCAAAACTAAACGCCCCCTTCAATGTTTCCTACCCCCCCCTTGTAATAATTGTGTTTAGAAAAGGAAGATAAGCACAAAGGATTAATTGAGTTGTCTTGTTGCCTCCGAGAGACTCCGTTTAACAACATAACCCCTCCAAATGCAGGCCACTTCAATATAGCCATTCATCTTATCAGCATGAAATTCTGTATACTGGCAAGCCAGAAAGCGCACACATTTCAGTGACAGGTATAAAAAAAAAAGTGTGTGTGTGGGGAGATGCAATAGTTGTTTGTGAAGAGCAGGAGAGAGGAACAAGAACAGGGGACAGGAGGAGGCATGGCTCAGGCCAGAAACTCTTTGCACTGTGGACAAATCAGCTCCCAGTAGAGGTGGGTTGCTGCCTGTTTGGCCCAGTTCAGCCGAACCGGAATTCAGGCAGCGACCCAGGCCTGACACGCCCCTGAACCGGTTCCCTTGCTGTTGCTTGGGCGCCCCCCATTTTGAATTGTAGTGACTGCGCATGCGCAGTTCACTATAAATCGTTCTGTGTATGCGCAGAACAATTTACATAGAACCCACGTGCGCGTAGGGCGCATCTGGCGTGTGGGGGTTGCAAACTGGCAGTAACCCACCCCTGGTTCCCAGCCCTTTGGAATGTTGGGGACTCTGCTGCTATTTTTCAGGGTCTGCCAGGACTTCTGATATTCCCCCTCCCCCTGGGCAAACCAGTCCATGGGGGTTGGAAAACGTTTTTGAGGGAAAGCAGTGCTGTCCCTTTTCTTCACCCCCTGGTGCATCAGTAACAATTCCTTGGTGCAGGGGCTCCATTATAGTCCCTGCATCCAAGGGATGGGCTGACAAAGGGACCAGATGCCAAGGAGGAAGACGGCTTACCTGTCGCTGTAAGCTGTTGTTGCCGCTGCCGCAGGCTGGGCGTATCTGTAGGCCGCATAGCCCCCCTGGAGGAGATGGGAGAGACAAGCATTAGGGGTGATGGCGCGACTGCAGAAGGGCACATCTTTGGGGGGATCTCAGGTGCTGGCTAGGAGGGAGATAGGTACCCACAGGCCCAGCCCCTCTCCAATCTCATTAGCATTCCCTGGGGGCCTTGCTACCATTAACCTGCAGAAATTAAACATGCTGAGGAGAGAATGTCACCTCCCTAGAGGGTGGCGGTGTTAACGAGATGTCGCCTCTGATAAATCTGTCAGTGTGTGCCTGAAGTATTGCCCAGAGCACTTTAAATATGGAGGGGAAATGCTGCTGTAGAACCCGGCAGGCTGACACCAGGCCAGAAAATAAATCCTGCCCTCCGTAGGAGCAGATGCAACCCTTGCCCTACCTCCCAGGTAGCCGACTTCCCCTTCTCCAGCTGCCGAAGCAGGCAGGGAAGTGTGATTTCAAGCCTTCCTTTTCCACCCTTAACCTCCCTCAGCTGTCGAAAGTGCTGGGATGAGCCTTGGAAGAGTGATGAGGAAAGCTGTACGGCTTATGGGGGAGGCTCAGAGGCTGCCCAACTGCTGCTTCTTCTTCTTCCCGAGCTCTGAGCCCCCGGGTTGTTTTCCCCACTGTGTTTTGGCAGCCTCGGCTCCTATTTGCATCACTTAATGAAAAGAGCAAGCAGGGGGGTTTTCTCCTTGACAGAACAGCTTTCCTGGAAGGGCCCTGTGCCTGGTTACCAGCAAAGTCCGCCAGGTCTCTGCAGGAACTTAAGTACCAGAGGATGCTTTGCCTGGAAAGGGTGGGGGGAGAGGATCTCCAAAGGAAACTTTGAAAGGCTGGACTTACATAAATTTCAGCACCGTAGAATCCGTCTTGGTAAACCACTCTGCAAAAGCAAGAAGAATGTGGCCGTGACTGAGAGTTACTTTGGGAAGGGCTCACTCCGCAAGGCTGGCTGTGTTCCAGATGGGAACTCTAGAACAGGCCTCAGACGAGGCCTTTGTGGCTTTGGGGTTTGGCCCCCTCCGTTGCTCTTCTCTACCTTGACAGCAGGAGAGGTGCAACACAGGCGCCATGCGATAGACAGATAGAGCTGTCTGCCTGACAGTCAACAGGGAGGATCATGAAGGTGTTTCTGGGGGAACCTGGACACAGCTGCTCGTGGCTGTGCAGCCCTGCACAATAAGTCACACGCATTCTGTGGCAGATTTTGCTTCATTTTTATCACTTTAAAAAGGATCAGCTTTCTGATCCATAGGCAAGAGGATGATCAACACAGCTATCTATTCTCTTCCACATGTCATCTAACGATGCTTCCCTTCCTGCATCCCTCATGTTTGTCTAATTAGTAAAAGGAGCCTATACAACACAAGAAGGAAGATGATCAGCTTCGGAAGGAAGCATGAAAATAAATATGTTGTGCACAGTACACCGGCATGTACTTAATTGGCTTGCATAATTTATGCTGGCCAAGGAAACAGAAAATTCCTGTTGAAAAAATGGAATGACTGGGGACATAACTTCTCCGGCTGTATGAGTTGACTGTGAAATGTACAGTGCCACCGGGGCAAATTCTCTGCCTAATCTTACCAAAATAGTGGCCCCTCCGGAAATGCCACAATTTCCATAATTTCCAGACAATAGGGACGATCTGTAGGAATCTCTATAGGAAAATTGAGGCCAATGAGAAATCCAAGGATAACTCTGAATTTTCCAAGCATGTGTCCAGAAATCTAGGACAACAGAGACTTTATGTCTTAATCACACTGGAACCACAAACCGAGGCACTTCAGGAAGAAATGTCTTAGAGTTAACATGGCTTATAATCAGATCACACTGCCCAGAGCTGAGACACATGGGAAAGAATCTTCTGGGTCTTGAGAAGATAGCACGTATAACTTCAGCCTTTTTTGGAAGTGCCAAACCACCCATTTTTATAAGGTAGCCTCTCTGCTCAATACTCACGCTCCGTAAGTGGGGATGGGTGGAGGTGGGGGAGCTGCTCGGAACGTGTTGTAGACTGTGCGTCCTCGGCCCCTTAAGTGCGTTCCCCGGTATGCTACTGCAGTTCCTGTGGCTGGATATGGAAAACCGGTCACTGGAGGAGGGGAAGAAATAACCATGAGGACCAGGCTTGAATAGCCCCAAATTTTAAACTCTGTTGTCCATTTCCTCCTTCCCCTTCCAAGAATAAGAGATGAACTTTTCCCACCTCCTTCCTCAGGTACACTATATTGCCAAAAATATTCGCTCACAACTGAGTCTGATTATGTGGATGGGTGAGCGAATGCTTTTGGCAATAGTGTATGTTCCTCACAGATAACCTATGAACCCAACCTGTGATGAAATTCAAATGTTTTTACTACTGGTTCTATGGGTGTGGTGTGACTTGGTGGGCATGACAGTGAAAGGATACTGCAAAATCTCCATTCCCTCCCCACTTTGGGGGCAGCCAGAGGTGGCATTTGCTGGTACTCCAAACTACTCAAAATTTCCGCTACTGGTTCTCCAGAACCTGTCAGAACCTGTGAGATTTCACCCCTGAACCCAACCCATCAATGCAATGGTCCTTCCTATTTAATGTTTGAGGAGCTGTTTCCCAGAAGGGGGAGGGGCTACCCTATTTTCCAAAGCATCTGAAGGCAGGACAAGAAGTTACGGATGGAAACCTATCAAAGAGGGATCCAATCTAGAACTAAAGGGAAATTTCTTGACAATGAGTACAATTAATCAATGGCAGGACTTGCATTCAGAAATTGTGGTGCTCCATCACTGAAGGTTTTTAAGAAATTGGAAGCCATTTGTCTGGAATGATAGTGTTCTCTTGCTTGAGCAGAGGGTTGAACTAGAAGACCTCTAAGGTCCCTTCCAACTCTGTTATTCTGTATTTAAGTTTTTATTCCAAATATTTGTTTTCAAGAATTTTACCCTCTGTCATAATTGTATCAAGAATTATGCATCAGAGCTTCAGAATATGTCTATGTCTCAATTCTAATCACATTTGTTCCCTTTTTTTTCACAATAAAACCCAGATGCAGACATAGTTTTCTCTCTCTATTTTATCCCTACTTTTACCCAAACCAGTGCCTGAAGCTGCTTATGTGAAGTACAGATGGAGGAATTAACTGTTTTCAAGGACTATAAGATCTACAAACAGAGCCACCTGCTAAACAGAGCGCAAGATGTCAGGGGTGAGGGCTAAACGATGTCTCACATCCCTCCCAATCCCATCAGGATTCATACACCATATTAAACCCTAAACCTAGGCTAACAACACAGGATTCCTCTACTTATATGCTGGGGCCCAAACAAACAAATGAGATTATGGTTTTATGTGATGGCTGGGTTCATACAATAGGCTAAGAGAGAGAGAGAAACTGAGAACCACAGCATCCTGAGCTATAAATTCCATAGGCCCATTTAGCTGTGTTGAATATGTTGTGCAAAAGCATATTAGCTGTGCCAAGAATATTGTGAGATGCACTGAATACATTTAGTGATATGTTTTATGGTGTGTTTATACTACCCTAAATGTGGTTCTGAACTGTTATAATTTGGCCAGTCTAGAACCCTAATTTACAACAGGGAGTCAAAAAGTCTAGCCATTTTACTATAAATTACTAAATAATGTACCTCTAGATTCTGGTTGATAGTCTATCAATCCTAGAGTGAAGTTGTAAGATAGTGATTTGCCTAAAATTAGGCAGAAAGCCCCATGGCTAAGCAGGAATTTTAACCAAGTGTTTCCCAGATCCAGCACCTCCATTCCCTCCTCAACCCTCCCCTCCCCGCTCCCCGGCTTTTCGATTTCTTGCTTTTTTCTTTGTAAGGAATAGCCTGTGGCAACCTAGGAGTAAGCAAGAGCTAGATTCTGGTACGAGATTCAGTAGTCCTGCTAGATGCCTAAGAGAGAAACGCTTGTCCATGGATCTGGCCCAATTCAGACATTACCTGCATAGAATTCAGGGCCATAGACGGCACCCACTACGGGGTTCAGCTTCCAGCCTGGTAACAAAGAAAGGGGCAGTCAGAAAGCATTGCTCCTCCCAGTTCTCCTAAACTCTCCCTAACAGGGGAAGCAATGGCATTCTGAGAAGTGGGTTGGACGGAGTGCTAGACTCATTAGGCATTGCCTTTGAAGCAGTGATGAAATTCAAATTCTTTTACTACCAGTTCTATGGGCATGGATTGGCGGGCATCGCAGGGGAAGGATACTGCGAAATCCCCATTCCCTCCCCACTCTGGGGGCAGCCAGAGGTGGTATTTGCTGGTTCTCTGAACGACTCAAAATTTCCACTACTGGTTCTCCAGAACCTGTCAGAACCTGCTAGATTTCACCCCTGCTTTGAAGAGTTTCCCTCTGGAGCAGTTGCTCTAATAAGCTGGCTGCTCCACCTCTTGCCATCTTTGTTTCCAGAAATACAACCCAAATCCATGCTTAGCATTTTTTTTTGAGACACACCCCCCCCCCCCCCGGAAGTCAGAACACTTCCCCATTCCCAACCTATAGGGTGGCCTGGAGGAAAGCAAGCTGCCCCCTTTCCAGGAATGCCTGTCTCTGAACTCACTTCAAACACCCCCTTCCTTATTCCATTACCGTTTGTGTAGGGATTAGCTGCCTTTTTGTTTGTCATGACCCGTGCGGTAGCATTGTTGACCTGTTGAGAAACAAGCACCAGGTTACTGATAAGACTTTGGGGGGTCCAAGTGGAATTCACTTCTCAACATCTTGGATTATTGGCCTCCTGAGTTTTAATCTTACAGCTCCTTCCAAGGGTGCTGGCCACAAACAGGAGCGCAACATTAGAACTACTGATGGGCTCGTTGCAAGAGACCACTGCTGAAACTCTCTCTTCCCAGGGTCGTGTTCACAGCTAGCATGCAGGGCCCTGCACAGGCAGTTTTCATGCATACTAGAAATACCATTAACTGGACAGACTAAGCAACGCAGGCAAGAGGAGACCTAAGAAATTAACCCAGTAGAACAAAAGGGTGGGAGTTCCAGCAGAAGAGGATGTCAGGGGCAACAATGCAGCACCCTCCCTCTACCTCATAACTCTGGTGAACCAGAGATCCAGGGATCATCTTCAGTGCTCCAGTGTAAACAAAAGGCTCAACAGCTACCAAGAACTACATTCACAGAAGGGCCTTTTACGTGGTCTATTCTGAAATTGCTCTGTGCTTCCTTTTTGGAAGGCAAAGAGCAAGAATCTCTGACAGGTGACAATTGCACAGGATGGTTTAGGCAGATATTTTTTTGGGGGAAACTTGGACACATCATACTTCACTTCCTTCCCTTAACATTGTCTGAAATGCCTGCCTGTAGCAGATTCTTGATGGAGATGTTCTGCCTTCCTTCCCTTCTGCATCCTCCCCTACCAACCAACCTATGGGAATCAAAAGCACAGGACATGCAACATTCACTCGCCCGCCTGCTTGTCCTGGCTAATCACGGAGACAGAAATATATACATGTATATTTAAAGGGTTGTGATGTGGTTGCAAGTGTGAGGCCTAATGCCCGACGCAGAGCAGGCAGTGCATTTGTTCGCACCTCAATTTTGCGTCCCTCTACGATGGTGCCGTTCAGCTTCTCCCGTGCCCGATCGGCATCTGCACTAGTTTCAAAAGTTACAAACCCAAAACCCTGTGAGTGAGGGAGAGAAAGGAAAAAAGGAAAGAAAGAGAGGGGGGGGGTCGGGGAGGGAGAGAGGCAGGAAAAGGCGAAAAGGATGAAGAAAGAAAAAAGAGGGGCGGGAGGAACAGGACAGAGAGAAGGGGTGAGTAAGGAGCAGCAGAGAAAAGAGGCAGGATGTGAGCTTCCCAAGCCACCCTAAAGACCGGGCGAAGGGGTCAGGGGTGGGTAGGGGAAGGAGCGAGGACAAGGGAGGATAAGGACTGAGAGGAGTAAGAGGACAGGACAAGATCTGCATCACCACTCCGTTAGGGCAATACAGCCCCAAAGGACTGCAAATGTGTAGGATTATTTCCCTCGACTATTGGCTTTACATTTATATCATCCAGGCTAGAGAGAGAGACACACAGTGGGCCTCCTAAAGAGGCCGCAGGGATGGTTGGGGTACAGTTCTGCCCCCTCCAGAACGCCCAACCACCGTGTGACACTTGCTCAGCTTCTGTTCAGTTTAGCTCCTGCAGTCAATAACGGAACAGCAGGAGTTTAAGCCCTGAAAGGATTTCCCAAGTTTCTTTCAAACTTAAAATACCTGAATTATCTCCTGGAACCAAAATTCAATAGTGTATTTTCATGTCTATTATGGGGGAAGAAGAAATATCCACATGTTTCCTCCAAACCTTAATATCATGTTGCCTTAAGTGGCATGTTATGTTATTTTATTCTCTCTGTCTCTGGTTAGAGCAATTTCTAATCTCACCATGAGAGGGTGATCTTTTTCTGCATTAAATTACTTTTAGTGGCAGCTTTGTGGCTGACAGTTTTCCCTCTTTCTACAGGACTCTGCACAGCATGGTTTTCAAAGGGAGAGTTAGAATATCAACAGGTCCTTCTTCCATCTAAAGTCACCAGGCTTGAAGGGATGGTGAGGGGAGGGGCAGTTAGAAACCAGGAGGCCCCCTGTGGCAGAGAAAGGAAGTGGTAAAAGGCAGGGATGCAGAACGGAGGAGACAGACTGGCCCCTTGGGAACACCCATCTACGGGGACATTTGGGTTGTAGCAGACGCCAACATGTTGAACCCACCTTGGAACCGCGCTCATTGAAAATGATCTCAACATCCAGGATCTTTCCAAATTGCTGGGGGGAGAAAAAGAGGGACAGGGGAAGGGGGAAGAAGGAAAGGTGAAAATGGGAGCGGAGACATCGTTCCTTTCCATCCCGGCTTGGAAAACCCTTGAGCTTTGATTTATTCCCAAAGGGGGCATGTCCGGCAGACATCTATCGGACATCCTTGAGTATCAAATACAGGTAGTCCTCATGTACAGGTAGTCCTTGATTTACGACCACAATTGAGCTCAAAATGTTCTGTGGTTAAGTGAGACATTAGTTAAGTGAGTTTTGCCCCATTTTATGACCTTTCTTGCCCCAGTGGCTAAGTGAATCACTGGAGTTGATTAGTTGGTATAGTATAGTCTTTATTGTCATTGTACAAAATAAATACAATGAAATTGGTTATCCGGTTGTTAAGTGAGTCTGGCTTCCCCATTAACTTTACTTGTGAGAAGGTTGCAAAAAGGGATCACATGACCTTGGGACACAACAATGGCCATAAATATGAACCAGCTGCCAAGCATCTGAATTTTGATGACGCGATCATGGGGAATGCTGCAAAGGTCGTAACAGTGAAAAAACGGTCACAAGTCACATTTCTCAGAGCCATTGTAACTTTGAACGGTCACTAAACAAAGTGTTGTAAGTCGAGGACTACCTGTACTGACCGCAATTGGGGTCGGCAACATTTCTAAGCACATGGTTCATGTGATGGTGCCCAACCTATGCTTGTTCCGCGGCAGTTTTAAGTCATGTGACTTGATATTTCTCACAGGCTTCCCCACTGACTTTGCTTGTTGGAAGCTGGCTGTAGAAGGCTGCAAATGGCAATGATCACATGACTGTGGGACACTGTAATTGGCATAAATGGTTGTAAACTGGTTGTTCCGCAACTATGGCGATGCTTGCAACCGCCACAATTTCGAAGATCAATTGTAAACCTACTTTTTTTTTTCAAATTTGCAGTCATAAATTTGGTAAGCGAGGACTACCAGTATTTATACACATACAGAGAAAGAACTTCTGGGATCTACCATCACACTTAGGCAGATGCCGCTCTGTTTCCACTGGCTGCTAGGAACCACTATCACCCGTTGGAAGTACAGGAGGTGTTTTCTGCCTTACGCAATACTCAGCCTTTGAATGACATGTCCTAGACATGCTCAGAGAAACAGGTTTAATCCTGCCTGAACCCTGATCACCACAAGACCTGCAGAGTTCTGTGGGGGTCAGAGGGAACAGATAGCCAAAGGGAACATTCCTGCCAAAGAGGAATGAAAGCAAGAAGCAGGCACTTTAGATACACGGATAATTAAAAGGTAGAACAAGAGTTCGTAGAAGCCGTATAAAGATAAGAAGTAGATCTGACAACATTTGGACCCAACACTCTTAGCTTGATTGATATTCACTATTTTGGACTGATTTGCTGAATTCATAAATGGTGATAAATAATGCTCTGTTTAAACCATTGTTTGTTAAGTCAGCCCTAGTGGTTCACACAAAACATTCAACTGTAAACTACCGTATTTTTGGGCGTATAAGACACACCCTTTTCCCTCAAAAAAGAGGGTGAATAACTGGGTGCCTCTTATACACTGAATACAGTATTTTTGGGCTACTGAAACCCCACCCCCTTTGCAAAAATGGCCATGCATAGCCTTTAGGAGGCTTCTGGAGTGCTCCTGGGGTCTGGGGAGGGCAGAAATGAGCATAAAATGGGCCTTTTGCTCACTTTTGCCCCCACCCCCACCCCCCAGGAGCACTCTACAAGCCTCATAAAGGCTGTGCATGCCATTTTTGACAAAAAAAGGCCGTTTTTGGGAGGTCTGCAGAGTGCAAAAACTTCTTTATTTGCCTCTTCAAAATTTTGGTGCGTCTTATACGCCAAAAAATACGGTATGTTTTACAAACCACAATGCCAGGTTCACGTATCACATGAAACAAACAAACAAACAAAAAACAACCCCTGAGTAAATTATAATGTGAAAGAAAGAACTAAGTCAGTTCGTTTCCCAGAAGAAACACCATGGGTCTTTGTACATTTCTATGTTTATTTAGCACAGGAAGGTGACGGACTTACCCCAAACATTTGCCGCAGATCAGGGTCCCGGAAGCGGAAAGGGATGTTGGAAACGTGTAGCCGCTTAGGCTGCTGCTTGTCAGAACCATTCTCCGGTAGGTGTAGTGTCTGGTTGTCTGTCTGCGCTGCTTCGTCTGTCTGCTGGTGAAAATAAATACATTAAATCACCCTTGTGATTCTTTCTAGGTGTCTGTGTGTATGCATGCGGGTGCGTGGTGGTAGAGTGAGGCAGGGAGGGCCCCATCGCTGCTTGCGATTGGCAGATTTCAAAGGTATGAAATGAATGTAGCAAAAATGCTGGATTGGATTTGGGGCAATTAGGTTTTCAGCCTGCAGGCATATTCACTTTCCTGGGTTTAGCATATAATCTGTTCTTTCTGCTGAAGACCGGGGTTCATTTTCTGCAATGCTTGGAGCTGGAGCCATTTCTCTGTTTAAAGCCCTCTTTTTGTTCCTTCTCTTTTCTCCCAATTCCTACCAGTTTGGTCGAGTAGGTATTAACTTGGCCCGCCACACCCCCGAACCAGTTTTATCGGTGATGTCGTAGGTGCCGCCATCTTGTTTATTGCTCCTGCGCATGTGCGCATAGCACGCATCGTGTGCGCCCCTGAAGCACATCCCTGAGCAAACGGCAGTAAAAGAAGCTGGAACCCACCCCTGAATTCCCCACCCCACCCCCAATCCACCAGAGACTTCCTCTCTGCCTGGAGAGCAGATTGTTATTGATACAGCTCTGAAGTGATCTACTTTTGGAGGGCTCCTTCCATTCACACAGTGTCCCACTTCCACTTTGGTTTTGCTTCTTACGCCCCCAGTTCTGCAGGTGTTCTGAACTCATCACTTCAAGGGGGCTCTTTCATCTTAGCTCTCCCCAATGTTTTTTTCCCCCACTTGTTGGACCCCATTTCCCTGTTCCCTGTCTAAGATAAGGCCAAAGCTCGGGGCTTTCCTGCTGCAGGGTCCCCATGATCCCAAGAGGCACTTGGGAACATGCATTCCTATGAAAGTGATGCTACTGGTCAACTTTTAATGTCATCCTGAGACGAGGCTCACACAGTGAGCTATTGCACAGTTTGTTTAGCTGTGGCTTGCTGATTAAAAAACGAAGATCTGGGTTTACCCAACATTCAAGCCATAAACCATGACTTAGATGCATGATAACCAAACACAAACAAATCACATGATGGTTTAGTGCAATATGAGAAGCCAGTCAGGGAGTGGTGGCATATGCTGTCACTTAGGGACTAAGAAAATGAGCTGTGAAACCAAACGTCCCCGGTTCAGCTCTTTAATTTGGCCTCGGACAAGCCACCATCCTTCAGCTTCACCTTCCCATTTATAAAAAAAATAGGGGCCATACTCTTACCCCTCTACCTAGAACAGCAGTAGCACCCAAGAAAGTAGACCAAGAATCAGCGTGGACCCAAACGCACAAGCTTTGGGAAAAGGAGGCCGGGGATGCGTTGGCGCCATCCTGGGTTTGCATGCATTCTTGCATACACAGGACTAGGTGGGGAGGCCGAGCTCACTCTCAGAGCTGCGTGGTGGCGAGCAGCCAGCCTGGCACTCAGGGATTGAGGAGCAGCTGGGAACTGCTCACTCAGCGCTTCTTCGCTGAGCTGCATTACAACCACATCATTGGCACGATAGGATTGGCAAGCGGCCAAGCAGGTAGATTACAAGTGATTAGGGACACAAAGTGAGCCAGGAAACTTAAGTGCTGAGCCACAAATGCCCATGGGGGTATCAGGGTGCTGGGATGGCTTCTCCAAATCGGCCTCCCGCTGCATAAGAACTCTCTTATTTTCACCCTGCTCTTTGCTATCTCTGGGCCTCAGATGGAAGTGGAAAGAAGGCCAAGCAGACAAACTACGAATGGAGGCAGAGGGGGCATAGGGTCTGCAGTCTCGCTCTTCCCTGCTCCCCATAATGCAGCCTCTCAATCATGAGCAAGGGGTCCATTTTTTCCAACAGAAATTTCTTCTCATCCAATTTTATACACCTTCCCGCAAAGTTTCATCCTTCCAGCTTGCATTTTTTTCAGGAAGAGACACTCCTTTCTCCTTCTTCATTGGATGTCTACTTCCCTGAACTGCCCCACTCCCTCAAAATGCAGGCAGGCTCAACAGCAAAGTCAGCCCTGTAGGGAAAAGTCTCTTACCGGTACCGTTTGTGTGCCTGCTATGGACTGTGTGCTGGCATCAGTGCCTGGCTGTTCGGAGTGGCTCTGTGCTGGGGTGTAGAGCGTCAAGGCATGCTCGGGTACTGTACTCTGCCCCGAATAGTCCTGTGCTGGATGTGGGTGTGGTGGTGGAGGAACATACTCTGGAGGGATACCATTCTGTGGGGGTGGTGGATAGGTTGCCGGGGGATAGGGTTGAGCCATTGCGTCAGGCGGAGCCGTGGCGTCCTGATTGCCCTGCAGAGATAGGACAAGAGAAAAATACTCCTTATTCATGACTGACAACCTCAAGCCAGGCTGTGAGCTTGAACCTTCATCAGCTCCTCACTCTCTCTCAGCTCAGGTGAATTCCAGTTAATCTTCCCATAACACAAGGCCGTTAAGTATTGGCTAAAACAGTAATTGCTTCCAACACCAAGGCAAGAAAGAATGCACCTTTTCAACACAAACCTTTTAACTGCCATAGAATTGCTGGACATCAATTTATAGGAGCAGAGTGGAAGCAGTGTACACAGGACGATAAAATCTTCAGGGTAGATGTGCCCATCGTTATTCTAGTTTTCAATGGATTTGATTAGACTCTCATTCTCTTCTGGGAGAATTAGAGACATAAAAAGCATCTCACCAAAGGCAAGTTGGAATTACAAGGAAAAGATAAAAATTATGTGTAGAGCAAATAAAAACCTGCTCTAGAAAACCTGTCCAGCAACTTCATGGAAGATCAAAAGTGTATTTCTTTTATAGCATTCTTTTTCATGTACCATATTTTTCAGAATATAAGTATTTTTTCCCTCAAAAAAGAGGCTGAAAATCTGGGTGCGTCTTATACACTGAATACAGCATTTTTTGGTCTCCCCAAACCCCATCCCCTTCATAAAAATGGCCGTGCAGGGCATGGATAGCCTCTAGGAAGCTTTTAGAGAGCTTCTGGGGCCTGGGGAGGGCAAAAATGAGCAAAAAAAAAATGGCCCATTTTTTGCTCAATCCCCCCCAGCTCCCAGGAGCACTTTATAAGCTTCCTAAAGGCTACCCATGTCCCCCCCTTTTTTTACAAAACACGGGCCCGTTTTTGTGAAAAACGGGCCATTTTTTGCTCATTTTTTGCCACCCCCCTCTGCAAACCCCCTAAAGGCTATACCTGCCTTTTGGGGGGGGGGAAATGGGCCCATTTTCACAAAAAATGGGCCATTTTTGGGATATTTGCAGAGTGCAAAAACTTTTTTTAAAAAATTTGCCTCTTCAAAACTTGGCTGCGTCTTATACTCCAGTATGTCTTATACTCTGAAAAATATGGTATATTCTAAAAAGCGAATTAGCTATTTTTAAAAAAAATATATCGGCATGACAAATTGCAACAGCTACCAACTTTTATGTTTGTACATCTAAACTGCAGGTACATCACCTGGACACCCGTGGACTTAAGCAGAGTATCAATTTGTTTTTTAGAGATGGGAGAAAGTAAATTGGGTGAAAAAAAATGGAAAAATTGCCTTTAGGACAGGAGGAAAGCCCCCAGTTCATGCTTATCCCAGCTGAAAGGGAAGCAAAGGGGCCAAGAAAGCAGCAAGATCTTTGTAAGACACAGTATGTGTTTCGGAGTATTAACATAAACAATTATCTCAATCAAAGGTCAGCCATATTTCTAAGTGTTGGGCCTACTAAATCCAAAGATTATACTTTCAAATGGAAGTGGAAATGTCCTTCCTTCCTAAACATACATGGGGCAGTCACCCAAGTATTGATTTAAGATGAGATATTGCAGGGATTTTATTATTCCTGCTATTTTGCCCTTCCTGCCTTCCAGCAAAAATCAAACCTTTATGTCCCATTCTCTTATAAGGATAAAGTTATTCATTCGAAATCATTGATATGCATTGATTAACACCTAAAACTGGCCTATCTTCATGTTTTAAAAAAGGGAAGGGGATTCTGAACTAGAGAAGAACATGGCACTTGCTAAATGATAGCAACTCAGTTTCTTAAATACTGCATCAAAAATGTGTTAATTTCAATGAAAGTTAGAAAAGAGAAACAAGCACAACTGTACATTAGAGGTCTGTGGTTGCTTCTACACTAGATATGCTTAGTACTGCTGAGACACTGTTTTTCCACAATTTTCTGGAAGTGGAATTAAAATCAAAATTCCACCCAGCACTGAATATACCACTATATTATCTACAACATATTCTTTCACCATTTAATTTTTCTATAATGTTTATTCAGAATTAAATCCCATTCATAAACATCTTTCTCAACATTCATGGTTTTTATTGTCCAATTTACAGATACTTACCACTAAATTGTTTGTTCTTACTTATGACTACCCCGTTTACATATAGCCAATTTATTGACCTTTGAACAGCATTTCTTAATTGTTCCAGTGTTCCAGAGGCTTTAATTACTGGTTTTGAGCAAAAAAAAATCATTTAAACCACCCCCTTCCCTATGGGAACAAAAACTGATGCTGAGACCATTAAACAAGGCTATTTATCATTACTAACTAGCTATTCATCATTGTTTCCCACCCCCCTTGAAATGTACCAAAAAGAAAAATTCAGGTGATTTCAGCTTACGACCACAATTGAGCCCAACATTTCTCTTGCTAAGTGAGACAGTTGTTACCATATTTTTCAGATATAAGACGCACCAAGGTTTCGAAGAGGCAAATTAAAAAAAAAACATTTTTTCACTCTGTAAACCTCCCAAAAACGGCCCGTTTTTCACAAAAACAAACCTGTTTTTTCCCCCCAAAAAGGCATGAATAGCCTTTAGGGGGCTTGCAGAGTGCTCCTGGGGCGTCCTCCCCCCAAACAAGAAAAAAACGGCCCATTTTTTGCAAAAACAGGTCCGTTTTTTGTCAAAAAATTGCATGCGTAGCCTTTAGGCTTATAGAGTACTCCTGGGGGCTGGGGGGGGGGGCAAAATCGAGCAAAAACCGGCCCATTTTTTTTTTTAATTTTTATATATTTTATTATGTTTTCATTCTATACAGTCACATATTCACTGTGCTTAATCAGGGCATATAACATTGAATAATAAACACGGCCCTCACTTATATAGAAAATGCCCTCTACAATACAAACCCAGTATACCACCTTGGCCTGCCATACACCCTCTTTCAACCCCCTCCAACTTTCATTCTTCCTTCTCACACACCCCTCTACGCCTACTTCCCCTCCCCTTCTTTCTAACCTTAACCGTATCACTCCCTCTCCATTCCCTCCCTCCCTTCTCCTCCTCCTCTCTCTCACCCTCTCCACCCTCCTTCTTCTTTCACTCGACTCTTTCCTTCGGTATCTATTACCTTCCAGTATATTCGGTTTGTTCTATTTTCGCACTAACATTGAAAAGCCACAGTATACAAATACAATCATGGAATTTAACACATATTGTATTTCCCCCCTCCCCCCTCCCCCTAAATCCTCACCTCCCTTCCCTCCCCCCGGCTTCCCAAAGACCATACGTGGTATAACTTTTGAACAATCACAGTCTAAAATATCTCTACATTGAACTCAGCTTCTTACTGTTACCCAAATTTTAAACAATTTAAATTATTACTGATACTAAGCATAAGCTATCTGGAGTTTCTTAGTCCCATATTTACTTTTTATGTAATCAATCCATTTTTTCCAGTCTCGTTTATATCTCTCGTTTGAATGTTCTTTGAGATATGCTGAGATTTTGGCCATTTCGGCTAAGTTCATAACTTTCAAAGTCCATTCTTGAATTGTAGGTAAATCTTTCTTCTTCCAATACTGCGCCACCAAGAGTCTTGCTGCCGTTATTAAATACAGAACCAAATTAGTCTCTGCTGCTGTAAAATCAATACATATACCCAGTAAAAACAACTGGGGGGTAAATTTTATCCTTCTTTTAAAGATGTTTTGCAGGATCCACCATATTTTTATCCAAAATGCCTTGACATTACGACATGTCCACCATATATGAAAATATGTAGCATCACAAGAACCACATCTCCAACATTTAGGTTGAACATTTGGATACATAGAGGCAAACCGGCCCATTTTTCACTCATTTCAATCTTCGCCAGCTCCCAGGAGCTCTCTGAAAGCCTCCTAAAGGCTCTGCATGGCCATTTTGGTGAAGGGGCGGAGTTTCGGGAGGCAAAAAAATGCTGAATTCACACCCAGATTTTCAGCCTCTTTTTTGAGGGAAAAAGGTGCATCTTATACTCTGAAAAATACGGTAAGTGAATTCTGCCCCATTTTATGACCTTTCTTGCCATCCTTGTTAAGTGAATCACTGCAATTGTTAAATTAGTAACATGGTTGTTAAGTTAATCTGGCTTGCCCCATTGACTCTGCTCATCAGAAGGTCGCAAAAAGTGATCACATGACCCCGGGACACTGCGACCATCATAAATATGAGCCAGTTGCCAAGCGTTTGAATTTTGATCATGTGACCATGAGGATGCTGTAACAGCCGTGTGAAAAAATCATCATGTCACTTTTTTCCCAGTGCCGTTGTAACTTTGAACGGTCATTAAATGAACTGTTGTAAGTCGAGGACTATCTGTAAGATTTTGCGAAATGAGCCTCTCTATAATGGCACAGGACACCCCCTTCTTCCCCTAAAAAAATCTGAATAGCATTTTACTTGTTCCCATAGGGCAGGCTATGTAACTCATAGAGGTTTATCGCCCCTCACCCATAATATAATAAATTTTCCCTGACCTAGACTATTTTTCAAATTTTTGTTACAAGTTAACTCTCATCAACTATTTTAATATGCTTAAATTAACGCTCTGCTCAAATATTCCTTAAATAAATTTTTGAATAAAATTATTGGACTATAAATCCTTTGGCTAGCCCTAAAACTTACATAGTACTTGTTAACGGACATAAAATTGAGAGAGAAATACTTTGTACACAGTAAGGAATATTCATATACATATGGTCAAGAGTCCTAGTAGTGGCTTCTATTTTCCAAGTACTGACAAAATGCAACTTGGTTCATCTTGAACATTTGGCAATAAAGATCAAGTCGGTAGAAAATTACCCCATCTATAATAGGAGACCCAATTTGGCAGATAGAAAGAAATGGTCAGTATAGGTAGGTGGGAGTTGTGTTGGATTGGGTTGAAATTGTATCTATTTTGCTCGATATTCTGGGGAGAACCAGAAGTTGATGGGGATACCACAAGCAAGACATCAGGTATAACAAAAAGGCAACCCAGTTGAATTGCCTGTTCACTCTTGTGGACACAGAAATCAAAATCCATGACAACATGAATGATTTGGAAGAGAGTCCCAATTCTCCAAATCCCACGAAAGTACCCAGCCTGGGTTGATGCATCCACGTCAACTGTCATCAGGGAATTTCAAGTTATGATTCACACATGGAAGATGTTTCTACCTTCTCTGCCTGATGTTAATTGTAACTGATTGCTGTTCTGTCTCTCCCACACGATGCCAAAAAAAAAAAAAAAAAAAAAAAACTTCTCAGCCACTAGTTACCATTAGAAATATTTGATGGGAATGTGACTCATATGCTAGGGACAGCTTATGTGACGATTGATCTTCAGGTGACAGTCATCACGAAAGATATTATTTATTTATTACTGGATGCATATCAAAGGTGGGTTGCTCCTGGTTCGGCCCAGATCGGGCGAACCGGTAGTAGCGGGGGTGGGGGGGCTCTGCCTACCCATCCAGATGCTCCTATGCATGCGCAGAAGCATCACACACAAGTGTGCGCACGAGCGAACAGGTAGTAAAAAAAAATGGAACCCACCACTGATGCATATCCACGTTTTTTGTACTGTTCAAGATCCTCCTATTTTCCTCAAAACAACTTTTTGAGCAGAGGTGGATTCCTACCGGTTTGGACCGGTTTGGCTGAACCAGTAGGTCGCTGGAACTGGCAGTGACCCAGGCCTGCCACGCCCCTGAACCGGTTCTCCTATGAGGCTGCCATCTTGATTTTTGGTTCTGCGCATTTGGTTCTTCTTTTAATGTTTTGCGCATGTGCAGACCTATTTGTGTGGAAATGGGCACGCAAAATTTTTGCACCCACCAAACCAGCAGTAATGCTGGGAGCAACCTGCCCCTGCTTCTGAGGTGGGTTGGGCAAAGTCCCTCAGCCAATCTCCATGTCAAAAGGACTAGAACAAGTGATCTCCCATATTCTAGTCCAGCATCTTAACCACTGTGCCAGATTGGTTCTCAAACACGCATCCACAGTGCCTCATAGTCCTAATATCCCACATCGAGCCATCCTCCTCCTCTGCAGATACACTTTTCTCTCCCTTGCCCACCAACACAGCTTCATACCTGACTGCTCCCCACACCCCTGCCTCCTTTCAATCCCTTATTCCTCGCCTTGTGCTGACAAATAGCCACCAGCCCTCTGCTAAGAGCCCAGATTCCGCATTCAGATGCTTTATAGCTGTATACCACAGTGCCTTTCTCTCTCTCTTGGGATGAAATACATCCACAGCTCCTGGAGCTGAGACAGGCTCTTTAATTGTGTGTGTGGTTAATTTATGACAAGGCAACATCACAGTGGGACAGGCTTGGGCAAGCAGGCTTTCCTTGCTTGAAGAGAGAAACCTTTCCGCTCCAGGCTCTGTCTTTAGGCTCTTTTATTCCCAATCACACCCTGGAGGATGTAGCAAAGCTGTGACGGTGAAAGTTGGGCAGGGGGAAAAGCCATTTCTGAACCTGCGAAATTGTTTTGTTACTCCTTGGGTTTTTCCTGCTTGGGAGTCAGGCTTCATTGGGAATGGGGAAAAGGGAAGGTAGGTGCTAATATACGTTTAGGAGGGGCTCCTGGCAGCACTATTTTACACTAATCATGCTATACACTGGAGAAGTAGTAGATGACTAAGCTCAGTAGTTTTACAGAAAGCTGATCTTAGTGTCCCAAATTAGCAGTCTTCACTGGGGAGACACCTTTGATACCGGAGATAGTTTCCCTTTAAAATGTATGTAGCTTTCTGACCACCTACCACCCACTCCTTAGCCAAGGAAAACTTATTCAGGCAGAAATAATTGGTCCTTGAAGCTCTCCAGGAGACCATGTCTAAAGCAATGACCTCAATAAAGGCATGTATAGAAGGGAACTCCAGCAGATAATTAGGTCTCCATCCCTGGGTCCAAGGAAGGCAGCTCTATTCCTTTCTTCAAGCTTGAATAACTCTTCTCTCAAAGTGCTGGCAGTTCATAATGTCTCTGAAACCCAGAGTCTCAAGAACATATTCTAGCGTTAGTGCATATCTGCATAACATTCTGAATTTCCAGAAATTCTCCCTTGAGAGAGGGAGGGACGGCTTCATGTAAACTATGCAGAAAATAATTAGGGAGTAGGAAGCAGACTATGGGCTGAAAAAGAAATGCAGGAAAACCTATCCACCAGTTAATTGATCAGCCGAATTAGCTGGCCAGAAGCAAATGAATTCCTGGTTCGAATGAGCCTCTAAGACAGAGACGGGAAGAAGAGGGACGAAGCGTGTGAACGTACATGCACTTGTACGCATGAGTGAATAAAGGTTGTTCAATCCTATTGCAAACTAATATTCAGGCATTTCAATGAATCTGGTATCTCGCTTAACTCAATACTTTGTAGGTGCTCTCCATGGTACTAAATCTCAATAGTCTAATGCAGGGGTGTCAAACTCGATTTCACTGAGGGCCGCATCACGGTTGTGTTTGACCTCGGGGGGATGGATGGGGGTGGACATGGTGGGGGTGGCCAGCTCAATGTCACTTGTGTCGGGGGCATCTGTGGTGGCCCGGATGGGGCCAGAGGGATCCATTATCTCTAGCTCAGTTTTCGGTTGTGACAGTCTCCTGTAGCCCTCTGCCAGTTCTGTGTTCACTGGCAGAGACACTATGGGCGATCCTTTGCTGTTTCCAGGGCAGCCCCAGGGGCCAGATCTAAGTACTCCATGGGCTGGATCTGGCCTGCAGGCTTTGAATTTGACACCACTGGCCTATTGCCACACTTGATCAAAATATCCTCAAACATTCCACTCTGAAAATGATAGCAACAATCCATTTGATGGGATGGTTTTAGCACCTGTAGAGATTCAGGTTGATAGCCATGAACAATCAATGAGTAACCCCGGACCAATCACTTCCTCTCAGCCCAACCTACTCATAGGGTTAACACTGTGATGATAAAACGAAGGGAGATCCCACATAAATCACCTTGAATCCCTAAAGGAAAGGTGGAATATATGTCTAATAAAGCAATAACAATAGCAGGCAAATCAGTAATAAACCAATCTGGATGCTTTCTAGTTGTGTGGATTGCAAGTCCCAGAATTCTTCAGTCAACTGGGCTATTTTTCAACATTCTTGGAAGTTAAGTGTGTGTATGTATGTATACACAAACACAAACACACACACACATATTTGAAAGGCACCCTGTTTGTGAAAGGCTCACTAACTGAATCCCAGAGACCTGTGCTGCCATATATTATACCTTTCAATTACATTAAGAAAATTTCAGAATTGTTAATTTGTAAAATGTGTTTGAAATATACAGAATTGCATTCCGTTACTTAAATATTTTGTTATACTGGAAAAATGCAGGAGAAGGCGGCTGAGTGGCCATCAAATATATAAGCCACACGTTCCTCTGGATGGCAGCAACTAGTTTCCTGTGAAGGGAAGGAGGTGTTTTATTTTCCTCAGATGACAGTTGAAAACAAAAATCCCATTTCTTAGCCACTGAAAATGTTATCTACACTTGAGCTTTATCCCACTATTTCCAGCTCTACAACTCCTGGTATTCCCAGCAAAAATGGCACTTAGGGAGGCCACTCTAAGGGACACATTTGCTATGTAGTTGAAAGGTGCTATATTGGGAAAACTGTCTTACTTAATGCCTGCATCAAATAAAATCTTGCAGTTCTGTTGAGAAACGTATTTGATGTCCCATGGGATAGCTTCCCCCTGAAATCTTAGAATTAGAAAATGCTGAAATCTGTCACACGATCTATCCTATTATAGATTTAGATTTACTTCTCAAGATGTGTGCCTCTTGTGACCAACCCCATTTGGAAGAGAATCTAACAAAGTCCAATAAGTTACTGGAAGAACACTGGGTAGTTGTTCATAGTATAGGCAGACAATTTTGTAAAGTCTCAAAAGGAATGAGACTTCTTTCTCAAATATTTTTCACAAATAAATATTTTTATCTGACTCCTGTACAATGGAACGGAGATAGGGTAAGAGCTAATTGAGAACATTATCTGCAAAAAAAAAGAAAGAAAAAAAAACATACCTTCCATGGCTTTTGAAACCATAAGCCTTGAGTTAGATAAGAGTTATGTTCCTGTCGTAAGATTAATCATAGCTTTATCCCTTTTATGCTGCTTTCTTCACGCAGATAGATGGAAAGGGAAAGGGCCTGCAGTGAAGACTGATAGAAGACACAATTTTGACCTATTATTTTGGAATGAATCTGAGCCCTAGTGGTGTTTAAAAGAGGCATATTGTGCAGTACTACGCAGTAGGTGACAAAAATAAGGGATCAGCAAGAAGTGGCTACAATGCAGATTATTATATAAGCGATGTTTTAACACCCAGCTATACATTTTGGTTAGATTTAGGTTTTCATTCTTGTTTATCTGTATATTCCAGTTTGAGGAGTCCAGTGACTATAACAGGACTATAAAAAGACAAAGCTAGTGGCAACAGAACTGGCAACCTGGTTTAGAACTGACTCTGGAGATACTGAGGTGGTGAATAGAACTGATTATGAATAGCGAAGGAACCATGAGAGACTAACATTTGATAGGGTAGAAAAAAAGACCTTGAAAAAGTCATTCAGATGCTGTACTGTGTCTGTATTACACAAAGAACAGAATTATACAACAAATGATTTACCCTGCAAGACTCCACAGAAGCAAACACTGAACTCTGAAGAAGCAGAACAGAAAGAGTATTGATGCTTTTGCACTTTGGTGTTGGGGGAAGACTCTTGAGGATATAAGAATTGGCCAAGAAAACAAACAAATGGATCATGGAACAAATCAATCAGAGTTCTCACTTAAGGGACAAATGCCAGGTTCAAATTATCATATTTTGGCCACGTTATATAACCAACGAACTCTTTTGAAAAGGTTATGCTCTTGGGAAAGGTGGAAGAAAAGAGAAGAGGAAGACCAACAACAAGGTGGATGGATTCCATTATACTGGCAACTGGATTACTATCAGAAGACCAGCCTGGGGAGAAATCATCCTGAAAAGTCAATGCGGTCACTTAATATTGATATCTTCTTGATAATATATGAACAATCTTTCAGGTTTTATGGCGCTGCCTTCTGTACTTGCATTTTTAATGAACTGCTTCTGGCTTTTGTTGTGTATATTTGTGTTGCATGCAATGTGGTGCTCTGCCTGAAAGTGATACAGAAATGCTTTAAATAATTATGGTTATTATCCAGATTTTGTTTAACGGGGGGGGGGGGGAGTACAATGCCTTCAGAATATACTGAACATGTTTTAATTAATGGATGAGGCGCTGGAGTCAAGGAATTCAAAATCCAAGGCAAAGCTAAAGGAAATATTACTTGTTCCAAGAAGGCCTGGGTGCTGCTCTTATATAATTCCCTTATCCCATCTATCTAATCTACTCCTCCTTGGGGAAGTTCTGTTCTCCTTCCCTAATTGTGTCGGAGGAGAACAGAATCCTTTTAATGTCTGATGTTTCTTTGTGTCACTTAACTTTTCTTTTGGCACATGCCTGCACTCGGGAATGCTCGCAAGAGAGAAAGAATTCTAGCCCCACTGGGAATCTTGCCTGCCCTGATTTAAAGGACTTGATTTCAGAAGTGTTTTGGTTCTTGAGTTCGGGCTCTGTGGAGTGAGGGACCACATTTGGCAATTTTGCGAGCTATGCACCTTGGCGTTCCAGATTCCCTGGGTCTCTCTAGCTCCAAAAGTAAACTTTGTTCAGGTTACCTGTGAATCTTTCATATTTTTCCCTCTTGTAAGGCACCCTGCATTAAGAGCTCCGTTACTGGAAGAAGACCACATTAAAATATTTATCTGAGACAACCTAGTGATAATGGTAGAGGAGAAATAAGCAAGTCTCAGTTGTTTGTTTTCAATACTGCTGTAAGTTATTATCATTAAGTGTTGTACCTTATGATTCTTGATGAATGCATTTTATTCTCCTTATGTACCCTGAGACCATATCCACCAAATTCCTTATGTGTCCAATCACACTTGGCAAATAAACTATTCTATTCTATTCTATTCTCCATGTTTTTATTAGAAAACAGTAAATATACATGTATATATTTGCATTTTGTCAAATAAATGCATTACAATTGATAGTACAGGTAGTCCTCAACTTGTAGCCACAATTGAGAGCAAAATTTACGTTGCTAAGTGAGAAATGTGTTAGGTTAGTTTTGCCCCATTTTAGGACTTTTCTTGCCGCATTTGCTAAGTGAATCAATGCAGTTGTTAAGTCAGTGACACGGTTGTTAAGCGAACATGGCTTCCCCACTGAGTTTGCTCGTCGGAAGGATGCAAAAGGGGATCACATGACTCTGGGACACCGCAACCATCATAAATGTGAGTCAGTTGTCAAGCATCCGAACGTAAATTATGTGACCATGGGGATGCTGCCACGGTCACAAGTGGGAAAAATGATCATAAGTCACTTTTTTCAGTGCTGTTGTAACTTTGAATGGTCATTAAATGAACTATTGTAAGTCGAGGACTATCTGTACCATAATTTTGTTATCTACTGGAATTTAGAAATTTGAGCATATGCACTAGTCCAATGATGGTTAACCATTTACGGACTGAGTGCCCAAAGCGCACACATGCCCTTACCCCTAAAATGCAATGTGCGTCCCCCAGTGCATGCCCCTGCCCCATGCTTGCACGCATGCACCCGACCCCCCCCCATACTCCATCCCCTGCGCATCCGTGCATGACCCCCTCCCCCCGTGTTCCCTCCACGCATGCGTGGCACAGATCCAAAGGCCAGCTGGCCAAAAGGCGGCATGCATGCGTGCGTGGTGCAGCTGAACTGGGGTGCTGGCACGTGTGCCATAGGTTCACCATCACAGCACTAGTCTGTACTGTCTAGGAAAGAGAAGTCACATATGATTGGCAACTAGTGTTGGTGATAAAGGAAACCTAGCAGATTTTTTAAAAGGGTTATCAATTACGAGCACCCTACTGAAGCAAAACGCAGATTCTAGGTTCCAAAGAGTAATAATAATAATAATAATAATAATAATAATAATAATAATAATAATAATAATAATAATAATAATAATAATAATATGATTTGGATGATTTGAAACTCTATGGAAAGTCAGAAATAGAAATCCAATCATTGACAAACACAGTCCGAGTATTCAGCACCGATATTTCAATGCAGTTTGGCATGGAAAAATGCGCCACTGTATCCATAAAAAGGGGCAAAATCACTGCATGTGAGGGAATTGAAATGCCCAATGGCCAATTAATTAAATGCAAAGAAAATGAAGCCTACAAATACTTAGGCATTCTGCAGTTGGATAACATCAAGCATGGAGAAGTAAAAACTATTGTCAGGCGAGAGTACACCAACAGAGTTAGGAAAATTTTTAAATCTAAATTGAATGGTGGAAATACAATCAAGGCCATAAATACCTGGGCAATACCAGTTATAAGATACACAGCTGGTATAGTTAACTGGACACAAGCTGATTTGGACCTTTTGGACCGAAAAACCAGGAAACTAATGACAATGCACTACAGTTTACATCCACGTGGTGATACTGATAGACTATATCTGCCCCGAAAATCAGGTGGCAGAGGATTATTACAAGTGAAGCAAACAGTTGAAGAAGAAAAACATGCACTGGCTGATTATTTAAAAGAAAGTCAAGAACATCTATTAATCGAAGTAAAGAACAAAAATCTACTGAAGGCCCAACAGACGAAACAAGAATACAGAAAAGATGTGATAAAATCAAGAATGGAGAGTTGGCAGAACAAAGCACTGCATGGCCAATTTCTGGAAAAAATAAAAGATAAAGTGGACAGTGAACAAACTTGGTTATGGTTAACAACAGGTACATTAAAGAAAGAAACAGAGTCACTAATCCTGGCTGCGCAAGAACAAGCTATCCGCACAAATGCCATTAAGGCCAAAATCGAAAAATCCTCTGATGATGCCAAATGCAGACTTTGCAAAGAAGCTGATGAAACTGTTGATCACATATCAGCTGCTGTAAAAAAATCGCGCAGACTGATTATAAATTGCGGCACAATTCAGTAGCACAAATGATCCATTGGAATTTGTGCAAAAATTATAATATTAAAACAGCAACAAACTGGTGGGAACATCAGCCTGAAAAAGTCACCGAAAATCAGATGGTCAAGATCTTGTGGGATTTCCGTATACAAACGGACAAAATACTGGCGCATAATACACCAGACATCACACTGGTTGAGAAAAGTAAGGTCACAATCATAGACATCGCAATACCAGGTGATAGCAGGGTCGCCAAGAAGGAACATGAAAAAATCGCAAGATACCAGGACTTAAAAATCGAAATTCAACGACTATGGCACAAACCAGCACTGATAATTCCAGTGGTAATTGGCACACTGGGTGCTATACCAAAAGCACTGGAATTACATTTAAAACAGTTAAAAATTGACAAAATCACCATCAGTCAAATGCAAAAAGCCGCACTGCTTGGATCTGCACGCATATTACGAAAATACGTTACGACGTCCTAGGCCCCTGGGTGGGGCCCGACTAGTAACCAATGCCAAATCTGGCGAAACAACTGGCCGCTGTGATACAATTGAATAATAATAATTATTATTATTATTATTTAAAAAAATATTTTGAATGCAGGGCCACTAGTGAGGAGGAAGAGGTGCTTGCAATTTTCCCCAGCTGCAACATCAGCAAGCGGTTACTCTGCAACATCCGGGGAAAAAAGGATAATGCAATATCTAATGCAAATGCTGGCAGCTTCTTTGGCTCATCAGCTTTCTTCTTCCCTACTAAATCCCACCTAACTGGGCCAAAAGAATCAAAGTAAATATGTTTCACTGTGGTTTACCAGACCATTGCTCGCATTTGGAGACTTTCTCCAATCACTTTAATGTGTTGCAGAGAAACCTTCCTGATGTTGCATCATGTGAAATGAGTCGGATTAAAAGCAGGAAGAGTGCGGACGGGCACTTTGGAGAACACATTGCAGGGAAAGGGAGGCAGGGAACCATAAAAGGCAGCTCTATGGATTGTTCTGTTGACCACTCCTGACCTAAGGAAACACAAAACAAGCCATGAACATGAAATTGATTTCCTCCTGGCCACATCTTTACAATATAGATACTCATCACTAAACACAAAAAAACCAAACTGAGTGGGACATATTTGCCTGCTCCAATGACTTAAAAAATGACTACATGGGCCAGGCGACCGGAGTCGAGTCTTAAATTGCCACAAACAGGATTTCAGAGAAAACACACTTTTATGAAATATATATATACCAATATATATTATACACACACCAATCCACCAAATGCAGGACTTGAATAAGAAATAGGCAACTAGTGTTTTCAAATAAAGTAACTGTGGGAAGTAGAAATGCATCCTTTGCCCTTCACCTTTATTAAGAAGACCCTTCCAATATTTCTGGAACAGCTGTACAACCCAGAATTCTCTTTCATGTGTAATTATGACAAAATGATCCCTTCTACTCTGCAGCTATCTTTACAATTTGCAGACATCACTATCACTTCATCGTCAGTTCTCTGGTGCCGTGCTTTCAATCGGACTCCCTATGAACATGTTCAGGGCCCCCCATAGTACAGAGCATTCAAGTAGTGGCAGAATGTTCTTTTGTCTTGACTTATCTTTATTTTGGCATCCAGAATAATCCTACATATTGAAATGGTTGCTACTCTAGTACCATTTATTTAAATGTCTATTCTGTTTAATCTTTCTTTTACCTTTTGTAATATGTGTTTTTATGTTGTACGCCACCCTGAGTCCTTTGGGAGAAGGGCGGTATATAAGTCCAATAAACCTAAACCTAAACCTAACCTAAATGTCTATTCCTAGGAACAACTTCACTTGGCCAATCAGATTTGGCTTCACGACAAAAAAGGAAATAAAGATAATTTACACTGAGGCCGGTGCTTGCCCTCCCTCTGAATTAACTTTATATCTCAATTCAGTAAGATCACTCAAATGAAAAATGATGGAAGACGTGCAGGAGGAGCAGTCAATCTGGGTTACCGAAGATTGAGGGACTGGGAAACTCATAGAGAATTAAAAAAAAAATCAGCTGCAAGTATTCGGCACAGTTCTATTCTAATTACCCAAATGAGATTGCTATGCAAAAAGGACTGGGCCATGACAAAACTCAATGCCATGTTTGCTGAAGATAACTAAGCCACTTAAGCGATGTACCCAAATGAGAGAGATGGAATTAACATTTCCAGATGCATCAAAACACCCAGACAGTTCAGCAGAGTCCACCAGATAAGACTGGAATGAAGGCAGACACGAATCTCCTTATAGACGTTCGCCTCCATATCAGCTTTGAAAATATTTGGAAATTTGTTTATTGTTCCAGTCTTTCTTATTGAATAAGGAGAAAGACGTTATTTTTAATCATGTTTTTAAGTTGTTGTGTTTTTTTAAAAAAAGGAAAATAATTAAGGTTGTGAATCTGCCTACATTCAAATTAATACATTGGACACGAGGACTTTTTCCATAACACCATCCTGGGTTTTTTGCTGAAGTGAATTCATCTATTATGCTCCACTTTGGCCTGCAGCAGGGATCAGCACCCAACTAACCATAGCCTAACTTAGTGTTTCTCAACCTTAGCCATTTTAAAATGTGTGGACTTTAACTCCCAGAACTCCCCAGCCAGGAAGGCTGGTTGGAGAATTCTGGGAGTTGAAATCCACACATCTTAAAATGGCTAAGGTTCAGTGGTGGGTTCCTACTGGTTTGGCCGAATCCGTAGTGGCATGCCGGCCTGGGTCGCAGAATCGGCAGTGACCCAGACTTCCCACGCCTCCAAGCTGGTTCCCTGGTCACCCCAGTCATCACCGCCACCTTGTTTTTGAGTTCTGCACATGCACAGAACAATCTCTATTAAATTGTGCATGTGCGCGCTAGTAGCGTGCGCCTCCCGCAAAGCACGCTCACAAGTGAACTGGCAGTAACGCCGGCTAGTACCCACCCCTGCTAAGGTTGAGAAGCGCTGGTCTTTCTTGAATAGATAAATAGACTCAGAATACCTAATAATTTGATGGGAAAGCATTAGAAAATCCCGGAGCAAGGCTGGAGAGTTGAAAAAAGATCCTGGAAGAATGTTCAGACATCTTGACATTAAGAAGATTACATGGATATGTCCACAAATTCCTAAGAAGTCAAGCTCAACCTGAAGAAAGTTTCTCCTTCCATCCTTTTCCAGGTTTCTGGCGTGCATGCACAGACGATATTCACCTGGCCTTTGTGCATGCAGCAGTGCCGGAAACTGGAAGATCTGGTCTTCCGTTTCCTGGTGTGAGCATGCATGGGGGCCAGCTGATTGTCGTGCATGCATGTGAGTCAGTAACCAGAAGACTAGCTTGCTGGTGCACATCGGAAACCGGAAATCCATATGCCCCCTGGGCAGCTCCTCTTCCAAGTTGTGGCTCAGATGAGCATGTGCACATGTTCCAGTGGTGGGTTACAAATTTTTTTAGAACCTCTTCTGTAGGTGTGGCCTGCTTTGTGGGAGTGGCTTTCTGGCCATATGACTGGGTGGGAGTGGCTTGCCAGCCATGTGACCGAGTGGGAATGGCTTGGCAGTCATGTGACTGGGTGAGCGCGGCCAAATTGTAAACTGTGGTGAAACTCACATAACAACGCTCTTGCTTAGCAACCAAAATGTTGGCTCAGAAACTCTGGCATTTGAAGTACGCAAGTATTAAAGCTGCCAAGTTACAAGACCCTTGCACCCCTAACCCTTTAGGAAAAAAAACCTCAGGAGTGTTCAAACTTGACAGCTTTAAGACTTAAAGGTTTAGATAGGACTCTTAGAGGTGGGCGGGACGATTGGTGAGACAGCCAATCAGTGAACGGTGGGCGGGACAAGCATGGTGCGGACAGGCGGGGGGAGGGAGCTGGAATCGGTTCTAAACGGCACGGTAGATTTGTGGAACCTCTTCTATAGAAGAGGTTAGAACTGGCAGGAACCCACCCCTGGCGCGCTCCCTTTTCAGCACTCAGTGCTGAAAATGTTCGCCATCACTGGTCTATGGGCTGATCAATAAACTAAACTAACTAGTATATAATGTCAACATTTTGGATTGCCAGGTACTAAAAATAAAACAGATAGGTCAATTTCTAGTATTCTTATTGTCCCCTGAAGTCACAAGATTTATATCAAAAAATACAGACTTAAATAAAGTGAAACAAAAAAATTAAATGGCAGGTGACATTTCACTCCACTCTTTATTTAGGAAGGTAGAAAATAAATGAAAGCTGCATCATTGAAAGTGACATAATTAACAGTTTCTTACTCTCTGTGAACAGAAACGAAATAAACTGAGGAGGCAGGAACATTATGCAACAATAATAGATTGTTTTACATAACTGTTTTAAGCTGGGGTAAGGTATAAGGCATAACAAAGAGATGGCCTTTGTTTAAACCTAAACCATGGTCAAATTTATTTATTCCTGAGTAGACTCCTACAGGATTGCCCTGTGAGAATGTATGAAAAGGTGTAAAGAAACATTTTGCTTAAAATCTATAAAAATAAAGAAGGAAATGTCCATAATTGTGAATGGGAAGGATGGCTGGTCAATATATAGAAGTATGCATTAAGAATGTCACTATAAATACTGGAATTGAAGGGCTTCCTCCTGATTTGTTTTTAAAATCAAAAGTATTAGCAGTTTCATTAAAAAAGCCCAGACAATCAGAAAACACACATAACTCTCTGCGAAAGAAAGGAAAAAAAAAAAGGGGGGGGAGACAAAAACTGCAGAAAACAAGAATGTTTTGAAAAAAATACCTCAACTAAACTTAACATGAAAAAGTCCACCCCATCTAAATTGTGTCTAATTCTAATATAAACAGAAGCAGCAACAACAACAAAAATGGAAAAATATGAATCAGGCTATTAAAATTTTATAATTTTCCTTAATTTCACCATTACTCAATTTTTAACCAATGAATTCAACTTAGACCATACAAAATCAGACTATCTCTGCCTGAAGTGCTGATGGATATCTTCCAACATATTGCATTTATGAACAATATTTCACAGACATATTTGCAATGCCTATATATTGTTTTTGAATTAACCAGGTTTTCTAGCATAAAGCCAGACCAAAACACATTCTGGTGTGTCATAGTTTTCTCTCCCAATTTTTCTGGCTTTTTTCCTTTCGTTTCTGAATCTGCTTCCTTGTTCTGTAGAAAAAGGTCTCTTTGCCATCTCCACTGAAAACTACGGTTCATTCAGCTTACATGACAGATACATTGGGCAGAACTACTAAATATTTTGAAATTAGTGATTGTCAGTATAACTAGTGGTGGGTTGACAGTCTAGAATTAGAGGCGATAGCATAAATAGGAACTGTATTTCAGGGGGGGAAATGGCTTTTGCATGTGTCGCCCAGATTGATTGACTGACTGATTTGGCATCAATACAATAGCAGAGTTGGAAGGGATAGTTAAGTTACTGGAAACCACAGTAACCAGAGAGCGAAGACGGCATATGATGGCAAATGGTGGGCATGGAGTATATTCAGAAAGCAGCATTCAGCATTTCCATAATTTCTAGAGAACATGGAAGCTTCTTTAACTGCAGAACGGAAGGAGAAAGTGGGGTGGTTGGTTGGTGGGCAAGGAACCAGACAGATAAAAATACAACTGTGCCCCATTCCACATCTAATGTTGTTGCTGCAGGCTCAAATTTCTCTTGTGAAATACAAATAATCTCCGTTAATCCCTTGGCCCGCCTCAGCAGCACTCACTGTCCTAAGGATCAATCTCTTATTAGACTCTCCTGATCTCCAAAGCATCTCATTGGCCTGATCTGTAGCTCCAAGTGAAAAAAATCTCCTGGCAAAAGAATAATGCTACATACATGTATGGACTGAATGGACTGAATCAGTGATGAGTTTTAAAATTTTTACTACTGGTTATCTGGGCTTGGCTTGGCTTGGTGGGCATGGTAGTAGAAGGATACAGCAAAATCCCCATTGCACTGTAAAATCTCAATTTCCACCCTTCTCTTGGGGGAAGGATACTGTAAAATCCCCATTTCCACCACACTGCAGGGAAAGGTTACTGTAAAATCTCCATTTCCACCCCACTCTTGGGGGAAGGATACCCTAAAATCTTAATTCCCTCCCCACTCCAGGGGAAGGATACTGTAAAATCCCCATTTCCACCCCACTCTTTGGGGAAGGATACTATAAAATCTCCATTTGCACCCCACTCTTGGGGGAAGGATACTGTAAAAGGGCGTTGGTACTTACCTGATACGCCTCTTCTCATAGTGGGGGGAGGAGTATCCAGGATGGGTTGACCTTATCCTCTCGTGATTGGTTTGAGTCAGATAAGCTCTTTGGGCTCCGCCCCCTGGAAGTGAGCCTGCCCAGTTTTATGACGAAGAACTCTCTCCGACTCGTTGCATCATTCACTCCAGACTCTTGATTCAGTTTTTTTGCTTTTATTGTCTTCAACATCAATAATTAAATAACAATATAAACCATGAACATAACACTTAGTTGTACAAACATAGTCAGGGAGGGACTGGATACTCCTCCCCCCACTATGAGAAGAGGCGTATCAGGTAAGTACCAACGCCCTTTCTCCATAGTGAGGGGGGAGGAGTATCCAGGATGGGACGTACCAAAGCCTGCACGTCCCTAGGGAGGGAGATCCCTGAGGCCATATGTCCCCCACTCAGGCCTGTTGAGGCACGGGTCCTGCCCTGTGAACCGCCTGCAACACCCTGCGGCCGAACGAGGCCTCTGCCGAGGCAAAGGAGTCCAACTTATAGTTCCTAACAAAGGGAGAGGGGGAAGCCCACGTGGCTGCCCTGCAGATTTCGGCCAGGGATGCTTGTGTGGCCCAGGCCGTGGATGTGGCTGCACTCCGTGTGGAGTGGGCTGTGATATGATTTGGTGTCTGTAACCCCTGCGATTGGTAAGCAGTGGCAATGCAGGTTCGCAACCACCTGCCGATAGTGGTGGAAGTTACCTTATTACCCAGGGATCCTGGTTGGAAGGAGACAAACAGGGCTTCGGATTTCCTGTTTGGCCTGGTTCTCCTGAGGTAAATCCTCAGAGCCCTCCTAACGTCCAGAGTGTGCCACTTCCTCTCCAATGGGTGAGAAGGGTCTGGACAGAAGTTGGGCAAAATCAGTTCCTGGGCCCGATGGAAGCAGGAGCACACCTTGGGAATGAAGGATGGATCCAGCCGTAACACCACCCTATCTTGGTGAAAGACACAGAGATCCTCCCTGGTGGACAGCGCCTGCAGTTCGGATATCCGCCTGGCGGAAGTGATGGCCACCAGGAAAGCCACCTTCAGGGTCAGGAACTTAAGGGAAACTGTTTGTAATGGCTCAAATGGGGCGCCCGTTAGAGCGTCCAATACCCTGTGTAAATCCCAGGAAGGGTACCTGTGTACCGTAGGTGGTCTGAGGTTGGAGGCCCCCTTAAGGAATTGCCTGACCATGGGGTGGTGCGTCAGGCTCTGGTTTCTGCCACACAGGAGAACTGATGAGATGGCTGAGACCTGTCTCCTAATTGTGTTAGGAGCTAACCCTCTATCCTGGAGGAAGTCCAGGACCTGAGGCACCGTAGCCTGGATGGGGTTGAACCCCTGGGAGTTGCACCAAGAGTCAAAGGCCCGCCACGTGGAGCCATAGATGCGCTCTGTGGAGGGCCTGCGGGCGGCCTGGATAGTCCTTATCAGCCTGGGGGAGAAGAGGTCTTTCCTCAGGATGCTCCGCTCAACCGCCAAGCGGTCAACTGGAGCCATTGAGGATCCGGGTGCTCCAGCGCCCCCTGGCTGAGGGATATCCTCTCCTGGGGAATTCTCCAGGGCCTCTCCACCGACAGAGACTGGAGATCTGCAAACCAAGGCCTCCGGGGCCAATGAGGAGCCAACAGAACCACTTCCGCCCCCTCCTGAAGGATCTTCCGGATGACCCTGGGAATCAGGGGCAAGGGAGGAAAGGCATACAAAAGACCCCTGGGCCATGAGCTCCGCAGAGCGTCCGTCCCTTCCGCCCCCCGTGTCCGGTACCTGGAGAAGAACCTCGGGAGCTGAGTGTTGAGGAGAGTGGCGAACAGATCGACTTCCGGGCGCCCGAAGCGCTCGGCCACCTCCTCGAATATCGCAGGCTGTAGCCTCCACTCTGAGTTGTCCACCTCGGCCCGGCTGAGCCAGTCGGCCCTGGTGTTGTCCACCCCCGCTATGTGATCTGCCCTCAAGGACCGGAGGTTCCTTTCGGCCCACTGACCCAGACGTTTGGCCTCCTTCATGAGGGCCCTTGATCTTGTCCCCCCCTGTCTGTTTATGTGAGCCTTGGTGGTGATATTGTCTGTGAGGACTAATATGTGCTGGCCCCTGACCGAATTCTGGAACCGTAACAGAGCCAGGCGGACCGCCCTGAGCTCCAACCAGTTTATGTTGTGAGTCCCTTCCGCCTGAGTCCACTCTCCTTGCGCCATCTGAGCCAGCAGATGGGCACCCCACCCACTCAGACTGGCGTCCGTCGTTACCGTCAAGCGGTCTGGTGTCCAGAAGGTTTCGCCCTTTGTGATCGCTGGGGATGTCCACCAAGCCAGGGAGCGGGAGACGTCTAGCGGGAGAAGTACCTTGGTCTGCGAACAGCTCGTGCGTCTTCGCTGGAACGGCAAGAGGAACCATTGGAGATCTCTGGTGTGGAGGCGAGCCCACGGGACGATGCCAATGGCGGAGACCATGGTGCCTAGTAGTTTAGACAGAGTGGCTAGGGACACCTTGCGCTTCCTGGCTATCGAGGAGGCTAGCTGTCTAAGCGCTATCTGTCTGTCGGGTGACAGGAAGACCATGCCCGCCTGGGTGTCTATTCTGGCTCCTAGGTGAATCAGACTAGTAGAGGGGTGGAGGTGACTCTTGGCTAGGTTCACTGTAAACCCATGGTCCCTCAGGACTGACATGGTGATGTCTAGGTCTCGCAGAGCGCCCCTAAAGGAAGATGACTGCAGGAGCAGATCATCCAGGTAACATTGGATGCGCACCGGGACCTGTCTCAGGTGCGCTGCCAGCGCTGCCATTACCTTTGTGAATACTCTCGGGGCCGAAGACAGCCCGAAGGGGAGGGCCCGGTACTGATAGTGGTGACCCATGTAGCAGAACCTGAGATACCTACGGTGATCCTGGGCAATGGGGATGTGCAGATAGGCCTCAGTGAGGTCTATGGAAGTGAGAAAGTCTCCTTGTCTAACCCCCTCCAAGATAGAGTGTAGGGAGTGCATCTTGAACCTCCTATAGCGAATGGAACGGTTCAGGCGTTTCAAGTCAAGGATCGCTCTCCAGCCCCCAGAGGCCTTGGGGATGACAAACAGGATGGAATAGTGCCCCTGACCCTGTTGCTCTGGAGGCACTGGCTGGATCGCCCGGATCTCCAACAGGTGTTGGATGGCTTCCTGCATCAGCAGCCTCCGGGTCGGGTTCTTAGAAACCGGACATATCCGGAAGAAGCTCGGGGGACTGGAAAGGAATTCGAGTGAAAGGCCGTGCCTGATGGTCTTCTGCACCCATCTGTCAGAGGAGGTGAGGTCCCAGCGGTCAGCGAAGTGCGCTAAGCACCCCCCAATGGGGAGAACGCTGGACCTAGCTTTAATATTTGCGGAAGGAGCGCCCCCCTCCGCCTCCTCCGCCCCCTCGAAAGGGCCGCTTCTGTTGCCTGCCTCTTTGCTGTCTGTCTGGGTACCTCTGTCTAGCAGGGAATCCCCCTTGATACTGCCTGCCTCCTGAGAAACCTGCCTCTGACCCCCTAAGGAAGTCCTGACCCCGAAAGAAGGAACCAGAGTCCTGACCCCGGGAGTAGGAGCGTCTGGGGTATGGAGTTGACCTGAAGCTGCCTTTCTTCTGGGCAGTGGCGAGGACCTTCCTCTTGTCCTTGTTCTCAACCAGGAACCGGTCCAGAGCCGAGCCAAAGAGGGAGTCCCCTGTGAAGGGGGCTGAAGCCAGGCGCCACTTGTGACGAACCTCCACCTGCCACTGTCGAAGCCACAGCAGCCTGCGTGATGCCACCGACGATGCGATCGCCCTGGAAGCGAATCTGGCTGCAGCCAGGGTGGCATCCGATGAGAACTGGATGGCCGCTGCCAGCCTGTTGATGTCCTGATGTGACCGGGCATCTGCTATGGGGGTGCGTTGCTGTAGCTCCTGCAGCCACAGCAAGGACGATCTGATGATGAAAGAGGCTGTGGTGGATGCTTTCACAGCCCAGGCCGCTGCTAAATGGCCCCTCTGCAAGGTGAGGTCTGCCTTCTTGTCCTCCGCCTTCAAGGCATCCTCTGGCTCCCCAGGCATGTTGGTGGATGTATGAAGAGCCACGATTGGATCATCTATGGTGGGCTGTGCAAGTAGCTTAGCCAGCTCTTGGTCCACATTGAAGAACATCCTGTCTGAAGAGGAGGGTGAGGGGCCCTTTGTAGGAGATGCCCATTGGCGCCTTATCAGGCCTAGGAAGGTCTTGGGCGTAGGAACAGTGTCTGCCTCGATGGCCTGCTCATCAAAGATGTTCTCTGCTGAGAGGCCCTGGCGTTGGGGTGTGGCTTCCGCTGCTTTGTTGCCTAGCTTGACCGTTGCCTTGGCCTTGAAGAGCAGGGACTCAAACAGTGAGGGCTGGAACAACCCAGTGAATGTGGGTTTAGGAGGAGGCATGCCTTCATCCTCTGATAGCTTGAGTTCTCTGATCTCGCCTTCCTCACTTTCATTGTCACTGTCCTCCTGGGATGAATCTGAGGAGCTGTGAATCTCTTCCTCCTGGGCCTCTGGGAATTCAGGGGCCCTGGGGGTGGGGGGGGGGAGGGGGGCCCCCTGAGGCTGTGGCTGCTGGAATGCTGCAGCCATGTATTGCTGAAAGGCCTGCATCATTAATTCTTGGAAGTTGGGGGCTCCTGTGGGAGGCGCTGGGTTGGGGCTGAAGCCCCCCTGAGCAGGGGGGGGGGCTGCCCAAAAGGGGAAAGCCAGTAGGCAAGGCTGCCCCCACAGTAGGGGTGATAGGGGATTGCCACCCCTGAGTGGAGCCCCAAAGCCCCGAGGTGTCTATAGGGATCCTTGTTGGCAGGGCTGGATTCTCCCCTGAGCCTCCGCTGGATAAGGGAGTGCCTGAATTTTCCCCCCCTTTGCCTGGGGCGTTCTGATGGCTGGCTGCTTGGTTGCAAAGCCTCTCCAAAGCCTTATGCCTCCTCCGCTCGTATTTAGAGGGCTTGGGAGGCTTGTGACCCCTCCCTTCCTCTGGATCTGCCCTGGGGGAAAGGTGCTTGGTTTTGCATTTAGCCTTTCCTCTTCCCCCCCCTCCTCGGGCAGTCTCTGGGGAAGCCACTGACCTGGGTGCTTGTTCTTCTGCCCCTCCGGTGGGGCTGCAGTCCCTGCTTGCAACTGCCTGGGATTCTCCTTCCTGATAGTTGCTGGGCGCCGCCATCTTGGACCACGTGGGTCCTCCCGGCTTCAAAATGGCGCCGACCGGCTTGCAAAGGGGCGCGAAATTTAAAAGTGCCTGAAGCGAGGCTTGAGCTCCTGAGAGCTTGCCCCGTGCGCTCCCAGCCGGATTCTCTTCCTCCTGCCTCTCCTCCGATGCCGCTGTGGCCAGGAACAGCTTCTTCGGCTTCCTCACGATCCTCTGGCCACATGGAGGCAGCGCGGGCGCTCCAGGGCGTTTGAAAGCCCTGGTTCGTCGCTCGACCCTTGAGGGGAGCAACGGAGCGCTCCAGCGACTTACAAGCCTCAGCGGTTGGGGCTGCCTGCTAGAGGCTTGTGCCCGTCCTCCTGGTTAGGGCTGCCTGCTAGAGGCTTTTGCCCTTTCTCCTGCTGCCTGGTCAAGCTCCTCACTGAGAGTCTTCGGATCTCCTCAGTGTCCAGGGCAGCCTGCCGCCCCAGGGGGGTAGTGGCAGTTCCAATCTTGCAGGAGGAGGCTTTGTGTGAAGCAGGGAGGCAAACTCGACGGGTCCAAATGAATTTTCCTTTAGATCCTAGTAAATTCCTGGAGCTCTCGAATGAGCAACTTCTCACGATGGATTTGAGTCAGAAAACTGGGCAGGCTCACTTCCAGGGGGCGGAGCCCAAAGAGCTTATCTGACTCAAACCAATCACGAGAGGATAAGGTCAACCCATCCTGGATACTCCTCCCCCCTCACTATGGAGAAATCTCCATTCCCACCCTACCCCACTAACCTGCTTTCCAGCTCCATTTTCCTGTGCAGGGCAACAGAAGAAGACCCAGCCGATCAGCTGGTACTCTGATCAGCTGGTACTTGGGAGGCAGTGAATAGATGGGGCAGAGCCAGCCAGAGGTGGTATTTGCCAGTTCTCCGAACTACTCAACATTTCTGCTACTGGTTCGCCAGAAACAGTCAGAACCGGCTGAATGCCACCTCTGGGCTGAATGTAATGTTAGGACTGTGGTGCTTACCCTCTTGATTTCCAACTCATTTCTCCCCTCACCCACACTCCAGTGGTTAAGGAAAGAGTGTTGAGGTTTGCTCCTGCAGGAAATCCCTTCTAACCCATGGACTCCATCAGCCCCCCCCCCTCTCTCTCCAAATGACAACAATGCTTCCCATCCTATTTCCCACAATCTCTTGGTTCTCTTGCACATCCACCACTCTCTTGTAAACCTACACATTCTTTCTTGTCCCCAGAACTGGCTTTTGCTTTCATGAGAATGGCTGCCCTAAAGAGGATGAACACATTTAACTTCCACCAAACTGCTGCTTCAGTGTGGCTTTGAAAGAACACAGGAGCATTTTCTTGACCATGTGGTGTTCTATCAGTGAGATTAATGGAAAGAAATCTCACCGTGGTAGCTAAGATCAGAGGAAAGCATAATTGCGTAAATACATCCTGCTCCCAGAGCTGCCTGTCCAGCCTCCAAAGCAGAAAGGCCAACAAAACAGAAATACTCACTTATTCCAGAACAACAAAGAAGTTAAGAATCATTGTTTCACCTCTCCTGCACTGAATTTTACAACACAGGTTTATTTCATGTGCATAAACTTCTCAATATATGCCACCCCTTTATATATATTTGGGCACACCAGGGGTTGTGACACTAATTACACACACACATACACACACACACACACACACACCACATAGGAGAACATTTAGAAACAATATCAATGGAAAGTTTGAGTTGATATAATACTTTCTGTCACTGCAGGATTTTGCTGCCTCATCATTCAGCTGAAAGTGTCACCATCCCAAATGTTCCTGCAGTTTCTTGAACCTTGTTTCCTATCAAATGCCGTATCCATCCATCCATCCATCCATCCAAAGTGCAGCCTCTAGCCTCTCAAATGCCTCTAAGGACAAGCAGAAGCGGGGCAGCCTCTCTCCCTTCTTCCAACCCCTGCTTTTTCTTGTTAAGACTTCTGTCTTCTCTCAAGTGGAAATGGTCAATCAGAAATGGGCAGGATGAAGCAACACACGAAATAAATACAGCCACAAATCACTCCTGCAATTGCGCTCCACTTTCCATTTTCACGCGTCTCCCGTGTGAAAGAGGAAAGTAGAGCCTCTGCTACATGGATCAGGCAGCCATTCCAGCTGAGACCTGCACTGGATCCACCCCCTCTTCATACCTTCCATCTCCCTTCGGACTTATTCCTGCCCATTTGCTGGTTCTTATCCGCCCACTGGAGCTGGACATTCTGCTCTCAGGATGCCTCTGCAGCGCCTGGCCCAAGCTGTCTCATCTGCCTTGTTGGCAATGCTCAGAGTTGGATCTAATCTTGCACTGATTAAATGTCCTTCATTAACGAGTTTCTTTAATTAATGGAGTTTTTGGGCTTGCTTGGATTGCTCTCTCCCTGCTGGTCTCTGCCACCTCAGCACAAACATGGGGCCATTCCCTCTCAAGTCATTTAGTGAGTGGGGCTGGTTCCTGCCGACACCGCATTTTGCCAGTGGCGCCTGTCGTCTTTTGCTTGATGACTCCATTTTTAACATTTCCTCCTTTTATTTTGGGAAGGGGAAAAAAAGAGTCCATGACCTTAAATCTCAAGGAAGTTGTACTTCACAATACAAATACAAATATCAAGATACCACCCAGGTCTTCCAGGATAGCTGCATTTAGACCAGGCTGCTGGTCTTGAAATAAAGACCTCCCAAGCACCCAAGGACCTCTTTAGTTTGGATGAGGAAGCAAAGTTTCTTGCCATACCACATAGTTGAATCCCCCTTGTTATTTGTATTTGGATTTATTAGTTTGTACAAGACAGCAGGCATAAATATAAACATGGACATAAACGAAAGAAATGAATACAAATAAATGGGGATAGTAGGAGAGGAAGCATGCTGGTGCGCTTATGCACGCCCCCTTTCTTCGGAATGGGGTGAAGTCTACAGTAGACAGTTTAAGGTTGAAGCTGTGCGGGTTTGAGGATGTAACAATGGAGTCAGGTAGAGCATTCCAAGCGCTGACCCCTCTGTTGCTGAAGTTGTATTTTCTGCAATGGAGTTTGGAGCGATTTACTTTGAGTTTGTATTGATTGTTTGCCCAAGTATTATTCTGGTTGAAGCTGAAGTAGTCGTTGACAGGTAGGATGTTGTAACAGACAATTCTGTGTATTGTGCTTAGATCATGCTGCAGGCGGCGCAGTTCCAGATTCACATGAAGAAAATGGAAGTTTTCCTGTTTGGGGTGTCTTCATATTGCCTTTTCTTGGCATGGGGTAAATTGGGATGTTATTGTGATAACCGGTGTGAGGATTCACATCCTCATTCAATTGGAAAGCAGGGGGGTCAAACTCGTGGCATCACGTTGTCATCACAACTTTTCCCCCTCCGCTAAACCAGGGGTGGGTGTGGCCAGTGCATGACTAATCCGGTCCGTGGGCTGCGAGTTTGATACCCCAGCACTAGAGCAGCATGGAGGGCAAAGCTGTGCAGCCCTGAACATAGACGGGACATGACAATGGTGGGACAGTCAGTTAACATCCCGCATAGCCATGCCTCCAAAATGCCATCTGTCCACCAGCTGGGCTGCCTTCCTATCACTGCAACAACCCCAACATCAGGGTCCAAAGAGGCTGTAGAGGCCAGCAGCTGGTCATGATTAACTACAGCCGTGGCATCTGCCCTGAGCTCACCACTCACTCCCACGCTTGCACTGCTGAAGCAACCAACCTGAAACCTATTCCCCGGCCTCCCAGATTTTTGACTTTTTTTTTAAGCAGGTTGAGAGGGAGGCAGGATAGTTCACTTTCCTAGTCCACTGGAAGGAGGTCCAGGAAGGGGCCGGGCAAAGAAGATTGAGTATTGCTTGAGGACTGAAGGAAAAGCTCCCCCGGGTTAAATATAAAGACGGCCATAATCTGGACACCTCTGGCCGTATCAATCAGCCATCTCTTAGCCTGTCCTTACCACAGTTATTGTCAGAATGAGATTTAAAAATGAGCCAAGCGACCATAAAAGCATGCTGTCATTTAAAAGATGACAAACAAATTAGTCTGGCTCTAAACTGAGTTGCTGTCCTAGCAGTACAGTATTTATCGATAGTATTTCCAATCTAATTCCTTAAATGGGCTGAAGGCTCCTCTTCTTTCACTGCCCAGGGACACGAAGACTAAGGGCATGTCACTGAATTAAATGGATTGGCCACGTTTACTCTTTCTTCCTCTGTGTCCCATTCATCCACAGCCTTCTCTTGGACTGAATTTAGGTGGCAGTCGCTTGGTGGTAAGACCTCTCTCTTTGCTGGCATTCAGTAAAGGTCTATACCCTGAAGGTACAATAAAAAAAAAATCAACCTTGAAAAATTCCGAAATCAACCTTGAAATCTTCCCTCTGGGCATCTAATCAGACATGACGAGGTCAAAGGCACCCATGGCTTGCCTAACCTGGTTTAACGTGAGCTGTGGCCACGGAGTGCGACATACAGCCGAGAGGGTCTCAGGAGCAGCCGTGTTCTCAGCAAAGTGTGAGGTTATCACACAAATTTTGCTATTTGCTCTCCCATGCCGCAAATCTGGTGCCAAGTACTTGGGATTTGCATGATGATGTTGTCATGCACACACCATTATTTGCTGCCCCAAACTCCCCTCCACCCGCCACATAAACATGAATGTCAGTCATGATTAAAAGTCAGATTAAAAAACAGAATCTCTTGCTAAGATTGGGGGCCCCTGCCTTCTAAACCTTAAGGCGAGCTCACTTCAATTCAGTGGCAGGCAATCTAGAAGAACACACCTGTGCAGCCTCTAGTGCACCCCTCCCTGTCTCATTTAAATTGGTCCCACAGCTGCCAAGTGCTTAAAGTTAGCATCTGTCTGGGTGATGATATCCTGGCATGCTAACGGGCATCCTGCTATAACCAGGAGGCTGGTTGCCTGCAGTACTGCCTGGGTATGTTTCCTTTGCTATTGGAGATTAAATCACCCTCCTTTTGAATGGAAGAGGAAGTGCTGAATTGGGGAATCCGTAGCTCCCTTTACTTTTAGCAAATCAAAGCCATGTGTTGTTCTTCATTCTCACCTCCCCTGGATGTCACAACTGCAAACAAATTCAGCTAATATCAAGCCAGCAGAAACAATTGCTTATACAGCAACAATACGTTGCATCGATGCCAATCGCTAACATATTTGGGCATGCCTGCAAAGAGGCCGTATATATGTGTATAGGTGCACCAGGTATCTGGATGGCAATTTGGATAGCCCTAAGAAAACGGTGAAGGGTAGTTCCTGGAAAAGAAATTACTCGGTGGATTACAGCGGTTTTGCTTGGGAGATGGTGGTGGTGGGGTAGGGAGTGAAAGCTGGGATTGGCCTATACTTTGATGTGTCAAGGGTTACACACACACACACACACACACACACACACACACACACACACACACACACGTCCCTGCCTGTGTTTGCTGGGTCTGAGCCAGAACAAAGCTGGCTGCCAGATAAAACTGAGTGTTATGTTCCTAGCTCAAAGCCTATTAAGCAGTAGCTTTCGTCCAAAGCTCCCTCCCCACTTCTCAGTGCCCCACAGCCACTCCATTTGTGCAAATCTCAGCACATCACAAAGGAGGTAGAAGGGCTGCAAGAAAAGAGCAAGCCTCTTTCCCACAGGCTTTTCCTGGGAGGTCCAAGGGGAGGAAACTCTAATTGGAAATGTCCCTCCACTGAGCCCCAGGAACTCTAAAGGCTGCAGCCATAAATGGGACCAACACAACTTGTACATGCAGAAGCAAATTGGAAAGAGGCTTTCCTTGCAGCTGGCTTTTAAAATGTTAGCATTCATTTAACTTTATATAAAGCTTCCTATGAGCATTGCTGCGACTTCCCAATGCCAGCATGCAACCTAGCTACAACCATTCACTTTTTCTGCCCACTTTTTAATCTGGCCCTGGTACCCCAGTCTGGATTTAAGTGGGGCTCAGCTCTAGGTGGCTGAGCCTCTGCTGTTTTTTCTAATCTGGCCTCCTTTTCACACAGATGCCAGTCACCAGGAAGCTGAGGTTGCGCCTGGGAAGCAATTGTCTCCCTGAGAAGGAGTTGACGGCTCACGCCATCATTCAGCCAAGCATTGACCTGTGAATATTTCATTACCCTCAACAATGCACCATCCATACAAAGCAGGGAGCCCAACCGGTGGGAACAAGAACTAGTCACATTGACAGGGGAAGGCGGATGGAGCTGATGGAACTGGGGACAGGGGAAGCTGGCTGCTAAATTTAGGTTCCCCCAAACTGCCTTGGGAAACCTGCTGCCACATCCCCAGTGAGCACAAAGACGACAACTGTGTTTTCTCCTATGCTTCTTGGCTAGCTCCTCTTCTAAAGAACCAAAGACAAAAGACAGGGAGAAGCAGGAGAAAACCACCAGTTACGCACTTGTCTATTGTAGGATATTTGCCGATTATGGATGGCTTTTGGTCCGCCATACGGAAGGGAGCATCCATCCATCCGTTCTGTCAATGCAGAGGATGCACTTTCTGCCAACAACCCCCCTAGACCGGCAGAGCTCATTAATGCCCCTGGAAATATTGCGGTGGGATTAGGCAGGCTGGGCCATAAATCTATTGCTTGCAGCACACGGGAATGAACTTGCAGCGTGGAATGAATATGTTCTTCAGAATTCCATTTATTGTCGAGAGAAGTTACCCAGGGGTTGCCAAGATTTGATCTGCCAGATGCCAATAGTGTGATGGGCGAGAAACAGCGTCAGTTAGGAAATGCCTATTCAGATCTCACACTAGATTTAGTCCCTTAAAGTAACTGCTCTGCAACCCATCAAAGATATGAGATTAGGAGATATTTTGATTGGGGGGGGGGCACAGTGCCTAGTGGTTAAAACACTGGGCCTCTCGACTGGAAGATCAGCAGTTTGAGACCCAAGCACCACGTGATGGGGTGAGCTCCTGTTCTTGCCCCAGCTCCTGCCAACCTAGCAGTTTGAAAGTATGCAAATGCGAGTCAATAAATAAGTACCACTTCAATGAGAAGGTAACAGCATTCTTTGAGCCTGGCCACATGACCACGGAAGTATCTTCGGACAATGGTGGCTCCCTCGGCTAAGAAATGGAAATGAGCACCTTCCCCTAGAGTTGGGCACGACTAGATAGGAGAAACCTTTACCTTTATTATTCCAATCATGAGGGGTAGATTCGTTTATTTGTTCTATACTCACTCTTGAAATTTAGAATGGCTTACATAACAAGCAAAACATAACAAAGAAAATCAATCAATCAATCAAGATCTAATTGCAATCAACCTATTAAGACAAATCAGGTTCACAATGTACATCAAAAGGTGGTCAGAACAAAGTTTTTAAAGTCTTCCAAAAGACCTTTGGAATGGAAGACCTTTGGAGCAAAAGGAGAAAACTATTCATAACATGGGGGGGCCAACTCTTCAAGCTTCCAATCCTCTTATCTCCTGTAGAATGGGAAGTCTAGTGGTCCTAACAGGAATGCATATACAGTCAAGGTCAAATATAAGCAGAAGAGGTGATCTGAGGTCCAAGCCATGCAGGGATTTACAGGTAATAGGCAGGCCCTTCAACCTGACCCAGAGGCCTTTTTGACAACCAGTTGTGACCAAGGAACAGATGTAACACTACTTACCCCTCCTTGCTAATCGCTTGTCTACTGTAATCTCTCTGCAGCTTCTCACTCATTTTCACAGGTAGTCCCATGTAGATTGATTGCAATAGTCTAAATCAGGGGTCGGCAAACTTAAACACTCAAAGATCCATTTGGATCCATTTCCCACAGAAAAGAAAACACCAGGAGGCACAAAGGTCCTAACCGGAACCCTGGTCTAAATGAAAGTGCTACCTAATCTTAAAAGACCTAGAAATGGCAGACTACCTGGTAAGCTGGGCAACAGTCTCCTGGCCACAGCCCTACCCAAGAAGACTTTGGAACCTGCTTTTTTGGGATAAGCATGATCACACATGCCAGTTAATTTAGGAACCAGGATCAAGCCAGATCAATCATCTACAGATTGATGGCAACTCCCATCTTCCTGGGATTTAATCCGAGCTTGTTTTGCCCTATTTAGTTCCTCCACCCAAAAGTGCATAGATTAACCTAGCAAAGAAGACATACCGGCTACCTTTTGAATTTCCTCACAGCCAGTATCGAAGCCTGTAATAAGATCCACCTTCACCATAATCTGAAATTAGAAATCTATTATACCCTTTTGGTCTGCGGGGGAATACTTTGTTCTTCCTTAAACTGGCATCTCCGTATTTCAGCATCTTACTCAAGCTCACACATCCCATCCATCTAGACTCACCTCACCTACACAGCTGGCCCGTATTTGGGTGCCTTCTCATAAGAATATTTTTACCTCACTGTCTTGCCCCTCTGTCTGGGAATTTGGGACTCGGCATCAAAATGATGACACCCTTAATAATGACGGGCTAAACAAGCAAGTCAGTTAAAACTCTGCCTTGAAATCTAGGTGTACAGAAAGCAAAGCTGAAGATACTGTGTCCCCCAACCCAGAAATATTGTGCCTAGTTTTGTTTCTTTTCTGAAAAGTTTATTGCAAAACCAAAGGACAGAGAGGAATCCTAAGTGCAGATTGCCTGCTAAAGCACAGGAGAGGGCTTTCCCGCACTGACCAAGCATCCTATTCATTATCTGGACTGGTGTACATGAATGTTCTCACATACAGACACACCTCTCCATAAATACACCCATGGCCAGCTGGTGATTGGGAACTAGCCACTGCCTATGTATAAGCAAGTACGTCTAGAGGGGAGGGGTCTGGTTACTTGTCTTCCTTAGCCAGAAAGCAAGGAGCTGAGAGAGCATGAAATATTAATGCTGTAAATGGTGCAATTTCATCTGCATTCAGCCAACTTCATGTATATTTCAGAGTGTGATGGGATGATACTGTTGTGTAACGGAGGCAAAATGGCGGACAAAGGCTTTGGCAAAGGGGACACAATTGGACTTTCCAGCATTGGCATTTCAGCTGCTCTATCAACAGGGCCTCAGACTTTACAGGAAGGAATGAGTTCCTTTTGGCATGCTGAGATTGTAGGGTGCAGATGTGTGTATTCTAAAACATGAGGGTGTCAGTCAGCTCTATATAAGTGAGCACTTCAAGGGTTCAGCTCAGACAATGGAAGATTGCCCTGGTTTTACTGAGCACAGCACCAAGAATCTTGGGATATACCAGTCATGGTGAATAAAGGTAGGTCTCTTCTCCTGCGCAGATGTTCAGGATCTTTCTAATCCCGAAATTCAGGATGCTTCTTCTCTGATGCTGTGGTACTTGGATCAAGAGAGTACAGATTATTATGTGATTCCTACGCTGCAAGATTAAGATTACAAATGCACATCTTTGTACGTGCCTTCCTTCTAGTCCCAAACCATAAGTCTCAAACTTGTTTCAAATTTATGTACTTAATTTAAGACTTTTGCAGAAGAAAAGCTAGCATTTTTTTAAAAAAAAGAGAGCTATTGAGACAACAAGATTTTCTACACAATATAAGACACAACACAGACACTATATAAGAGAAGAATACTGCAGCCATTTCTGGGCTGCTGTCTATTCCCCCCGTCAGGATTTAGATGAGCAAGCATCTATATAATCTCTGTAGGATTTCATGTTACAAAAAGTATATGACAGCTACCCAAAGCCATAGTTCCTCATCAAATTTCCTCTTAAACTGTTAAAGTATATAAAAACTTCTCCTGTGTCCTCAAATTGTCGGGTGCCTAAAAAAGTAGGAGGTAATAATGGCACCCAGAGATTGGGGAAAGTTTCACTACATATTTTAGCTTGGGAGAATTTGACACAGGGCTGCTGCTTTGAATTTCTTATATTACAATCTTTATATTGTAATATTTATATTGATTGTTTCCTGATTGCTTATTTGTACCCTATGACGATCATTAAGTGCTGTACCTTATGATTCTTGATGAATGTATCTTGTCTTTTTATGTACACTGAGAGTATACACACAAAAGACAAATTCCTTGTGTTTCCAATCACACTTGGCCAATAAAGAATTCTATTCTATTCTTTCCAATCACCTAGTTTGTGATAGGATGAAATTTAATTCTTTAAATTAGAAAGCACTATGTTTGAGAAGGTTGCTGTAACATGCAGTTCTGCTCTCACTTCAGAAGATCATTTGACTGCAATTGACGCATTATGGAAGAAATTGTCTGATCAACCAGGAGTGTGGCAAAACACCAATGTAACCCTAAATTGTGACTACAAAGTCAGGTTTAGCTTCTGTTTTCCCCTTACAATTCAATCATGCACTTCAGACACGACCTAGAATTCCCCCATTTTTCATGGTGGAATACTCTGGAGCAGTTAAGCTTAGGCTCATGATAAGGAATCCATAACAACCCAGCAGTGCATCAAATCTGAAAGGTTTGCAAAAATAAAAAGGCCGATAAGTCCCAGATTTTAAATCAAAGAGTCTATAGCAGGATCATTCGAAAATAAGTTAAAATAAGAGAATATCGCTCAGGAAGAATGTTCACAGATGAGACCCAGTGGAAAAGGTACAATAACCTCCCTCCTTATCATCTACTAATTGTTCTGAAATGCCAACTTTTGCTAACTTTTTTTTTTAATCTGGCAAGCATTCAAAGCCATTTAACAGCTGCATGACAAGCAAAAATTCATCCAGGAAAGACTACTTTAGCATGGAGATGCAGCAATGGACAAAGATTCCGCTCAATGACGCAGCCAAGTAAATTTTGCTCCAGACTTCATAATCTTCTACCCTGGATCTCCCCCTTTAAGGTAGTCTTTGGGGGTTGAAATAACATGTATTTTTAAACTTAAAAACAATAAGATGACCCTATGTATGTTTATACATGCCTGTATGTATGATGAAATATGAAAACGAGAGAATGCTGGAGAAACCACTATCAATGGACTATGATAGGTCAGGGCAACTAAGGCACTGTCTCTATTTGTTGCTGTTCTAAGTGAATATTCATTACAGGGGATTTTGCCCCTCTAACTTGGCTGTGGATTCTAGACTTGAGATCCAGACAGAGTTACTTTTTCCATCAGTTTCCAAGACCAAAAACGTATGTACAGTCCTAATTTACAGTTCCGTGACAAGTTCAGTGCCATGCAGTCACCTAATGCTTTCAAGATAGGATATGGAGAAGCTGTCCTATTCAAATCTTTTTTCTTCTTTGAACACTTCTCAGTTGGAACTTCAATATTGTTTCCCAATTGCTAGAAAACAATTTAACTGGGCTTTAGCAGTCTAAATAACCTATCCCTGACATTTTCTGAATAGGATGAATGCAATTGGATACACGCTAGGGAAAAGTACCCTTAAAATTAGACCCATCTTGTATTGAAAACTATCTCATTTTTACTCCAGGCTACTTCATCTCCTCTCACCTGTCTCTATCTTAAATCTCAGGTGCTCCTATTTCCTAGGTGTGTGTGTGTGTGTGTGTGTGTGTGAAGAATAGGAATTTCCCACCCTCTAACATTCAATCTCCTAATGAAGGCATTACACATGGTACAAGGGATTAAATGTGGGGATAAAATAATGTAGAGCTTTAAAAACATTTTACCTATCATTCTTCACCGTATTCTGCCTGCAGGAAATTCTCACTAGAAAAAGAGACACTGTTTTAGAACATGCTCCATCCAGATAAGCTATTCGTCTTCCCCACCAAGCCATATACTACCATCTGCCCCACAGGAAGGATTTATTGAAAGTTTATGTATGATTGCTGGTGTTAACGTAGGCCACCTGAAAAAAAAAAACCAATAAACTTTTCCATATGATATTTTTTTCATAGGTGTTATTGGATTATTGATGCTGCCTGCCCTAAACTATGGGGATCAAGTGAGTTGGAAATCAAAGTAAATACATTTATATCTCCGATAGGACCATTTTTCAAGTTGCAGCTTTGATTCCAACAATTGTCATTTGGGACAATTCTTTTATGACAGATAACTAACAAAGGGAAATAGTCAAAAAGACAAGACTATTTCTTTTGGATATCCCCATGAATTAATAATAGGAAAATAACCATTACAGGGGATGGCTAGCTTGGGAAAAGAAGCTCCAGAGGAATCCAAGTATGATCACAAAACTACAGGTTCAGGATAATCTACTATGTTATGGACAACAACATGTATTTATATTATTGCTTACATTTGCTCATAAGACAAAGAAAACCTGTTAGGTATAGCTCCAATTGAGTTCTGTTTTGCACCTGTTGGCCTAACAAATTGAAATTCAAAGCCCTGCTTTGGCTGTTTATGCCATCTAGACTTTCTATTGCTCCTTTTATTAGACATTTAATCCTGCTATTTATTGTTAAATTATAGATGGATATTAGGATTTCATGGAAAGTGAATATTTAACTAAGATTGGAAGCTAAATTTGAAAATAAAGAGAAATGGCACGATCAATATATTTTCACAGGGGAGTTTGTTATCTTTAAAACAGGATTTTTAAAATCCTCTCTATGGCCCAGGTTGGCAAATAATTTAAGGAGACTTTGATGAGAGGGAAAAAATAATGATATATAAGTCCCTCATAAAAAGCGTATGTCTTCTTGGCTTTGAAACTGGAGGGTGACCAAAAAGAATATGGCAGGAGTAGGGATAGGAAGTCTAGATGGTTGATATACTACTGTCTGTTGTAGATAACTCAAGACGGCAGAATCTATGAAATTAAAGAGAATTCTCCAAGATCAGCTTATATAATTATAAATCAGGAGTCCAGGTCCTCCATATTTATTTGACATTAAAAATCAAATGTATACCATTAATAAAAATCTAGGCTCAAATCCCCCGATCAAAATATTCAGTGAATGACCTTGGATCAGCCATTCTTCTCAAGGCAGAAGAACATAGAAGCTGTCACAACGATAACAGAGGCAGAGAGGGGAAAACTCTTGATGAACCCTGAGTGGCTAAAAATGTTGTTAGTTATCAGATTTTTATCCATAGTTGGGGGTGATAGTGGTGGAGGGAATCAATTCAAGTTGGCAAACGTATCATGGAATGAAGCCTAATGGCAGAGTAGGACAAAGGAATCAAATTCAGCTCTTGGTATGTCCAGCTTGAAAAAAGGACAGAGTAATAGGGGTACATTGTAAAATCTCAGACAATGCTATGTCCCGGGCCCCTATGCGTTAAAGGAATAAACAAGGGGGTGGGGCAGTGAAGACTGTGAAACTACATTTCATTATTTTCATTGTTTTTACCTAGTTATGCTTTATTCCAACCTGTCTTTTACCTCCTTCAATTTTATGGTCTTACATGTTCAGACACAGGAGACCACATGAGTTCCTTGATGCACTAAATCAATTGAACTCAATAATTCATATGGGCCCAAAATGCTCGGGAAGGAAAACTTGGTGTTTCACTCTGGATTAAAACAGCCTTAAAGAAGTGCATGAAGACTTCCTTTCTATTGATTTGTGGAAACAAAAAGGTACCAACCATCCCTTTTAGCCCCTATTCATGTGCACCCCAAGCAGAAATGTAATTTCCTTTTCTGGAAAAAAAAATGGATGTCTGGTCAGTTAAAAGGTTTGTAGGCAGCTAGTTCTAAAATAATACCAAAATATTAAGATTTTTGCATTCCCTAAATAATGCATGTTCCCTAAATAATGCTTTGCTTCATAAAATATGCACTCTTGTACAAAACCATATACACGCATGGAAAAAGAGACATCCACATTCACACAATTTATAAAAGACCTCTAAGTCCCGATGAGGATTTGAGGAATCATATCGGTGAGTCTATAGATTAAGACAAAGCCCTGTGCTTGCACACACACCCAAAGCAGAGTCTACAAACTAGTCACACACAAAACACACATACAAAATGATCCATCCCCGTGCGGACACGCTCTCTCTCATATGCATGCTCCACACTAATAGAAAACAGGAGCATAATTTTTCCTCTAATTACATATTCAGCACTTCTGAGAAAATGAGATTGGGTAATTCAGCAGGACTGAGAAACAAGATTCTAATAAAATGGAATTTGTAACAATTCCACTGTTAAATTAGTTAAATGGGGAGGAAGGCGCACTGGTAAATTGACCCTTTGCTCTTCTAACAACTAATCGGACTTTTGAACCCCAGTGTGCTAACAAAGCCTGTGACTGCTGTAGAAATTGGGGGAGGG